>NC_042616.1:622938521-623238521 GCF_901001135.1 Rhinatrema bivittatum | reverse complement strand
TTTTCTCTCCGCTCTCTACCCACAGCCTGGGATTACCTTCAGGTCCTGGGGTCCATGGCATCCACTATCGATCTGGTTCCTTGGGCTTTTGCGCATATGCGTCCGTTACAGAAAGCTTTGCTGTCCCGCTGGAAGCCGTTGTCGGAGCAGTTTCGGACGGTCCTGCTGCTTTCAGACTCTACTATCGCAGACATGCAATGGTGGCTCTCGCTCGCTCACCTCCTGAAGGGAATGCCCTTACAGACTCCTCAATGGATCATTGTGACGACAGATGCCAGTCTATCCGGCTGGGGTGCAGTTTGTCAGACTCAGGCCCCGCAGGGACGCTGGTCCCCAGCTCAATCCCGCTGGCACATCAATCACCTGGAGGCCCGAGCGGTTTGCCTGGCACTCAAGGTCTTTCTCCCTCTGATCCGTCGCAAGGCGGTTTGGGTGCTTTCGGACAATGCCGACACAGTAGCCTATATCAATCGGCAGGGGGGGCACCAGAAGTCTCCTGGTGGCTCTGGAAGCTCCTTGCCTGGGCGGAATGGCACTTGGATCGTCTGGCAGCTTCTCACATTGCGAGGAAGGAGAATGTTCAAGCCAACTTCCTCAGGTCTAGATCCCGGAGAATGGGAATTGTCTGATGGAGCAATGGATCTCATTGTCCGCAGGTGGGGTCTCTCCCACATCGACCTGATGGCTACTATGAACACTGCAAAAGCCCATAGATTCTTCAACCGCAGATGGGAACACTGCTCCGAAGGAGTGGATACCCTGGTCCTTCCATGGCCTCACGACGTTCTCCTGTACATGTTTCTCCCTTGGCCTCTGGTGGGAAAAGTACTCAGAAGAATAGAACTTCATCGGGGTCCCATCATTCTTGTGGCACCCGAGTGGCCCCACAGACCGTGGTAGGCGGATCTGGTGAACCTTGCAACAGATGGTCCTCTTCGCTTCGGCCACCTTCCACGTCCTCTCCGGCAGGGTCCCGTAGTTTTCAACCAGGCAGATCGCTTCTGTCTAGCGGCCTGGCTTTTGAATGGAGGTGACTAAGAAAGAAAGGATATAAAGAAGAAGTTATATGCACCCTGTTGCGGGCCCGTAAGCCTTCCACATCTCTTGCTTACGTTCAGGTTTGGAGAGTTTTTGAAAATGTGTGTGCCGAGTTCGGAGTGCCGGTGCACAAGGCTTCGGTATCCCAGGTCATTTCCTTTCTCCAAAATGGCCTTTCCAAAGGTTTGTCTTTCATCTCCTTAAGGGTGCAGATTTCCGCCCTTGGGTCCCTCTTGGGTAGCATCGATGGTTGCGCTTTGGCGGCTCATCCGGATGTCGTTTGTTTCCTCAAGGGTGCAAAGCATTTGAATCCGCCCATCCGGGCTGCCTGTCCCTCATGGAGTCTTAACCTGGTGCTTAGGGTCCTTTTGTGAGGCTCACTTTGAACCCCTTAGGCGGGCCACGCTTAAGGATCTAACTCTTAAGGCAGGTTTTTCTCGTCTCTATTTGCTCCACCAGGAAGGTTTCGGAGCTTGAAGCCTTGCCCTGTAGGGAACCTTTTCTCCATTTTTCGGATTCCGGGGTCTCACTCAAGACGGTTCCATCATTCTTGCCGAAGGTTGTGTCTTCCTTTCACCTCAATCAGTCGTTGTTCCCGGCTTTTTCTTCCGAAGAAATTGCAGACCAGTCTGGTGGTGACCTCCGGCGCCTGGATGTCAAACGAGTTTTACTGCAATATCTCCAGGTTACAAATGAGTTTCGAGTCTCGATCATCTATTTCTTATGGAGTGGTCCAAATAGGGGAAACAAGGCTTCTAAGGCTACGATTGCTTGCTGGTTAAAGGAGGCAATTGCATTGGCGTATATCTGTCGGGGCCGGAAGGTTCTGGAGGGCTTGAAGGCCCACGCGTTGCGATCTTAGGCTACTTCTTGGGTGGAGAGTCAGTCGGTCTCTCCACAGGAAATATGCAGAGCAGCTACTTGGAAGTCTCTGCATACTTTTGCTCGTCATTATCGCCTCGATGTGCAGGCGCCAGTTTTTGGCTCCTTCGAGCGGCAGGTGCTTCGAGCGGGACTGTCTCGGTTAGGGCAGCTTTGCTACATCCCACGGTCTGGATTGATCCAGGTACGTTCAGGGAAAGGAAAATTGGTTCTTACCTGCTAATTTTCGTTCCTGTAGTACCACTGATAAGTCCAGACTTCCTCCCATGTACTGTCTGTTACGTCCGCTCGAAGTTCTTTTCTTTCCAGTTTATTGGATATCTCGACTTCCTATCATAACTTTAAGGCACCGGAAGCATCTACTAGATGAATGTGGATATATATGCAACAGCAGTTAAATACAGAGTTTTGAATTGTTCAGTTTATCAGTTGTTTATTGCTTGCTTGCTTGATTCAGTTTATCAGTTGTTTATTGCTAGTTATCTTTATCTGTTTTGAAAACATTTATACTGAAGGGATGCAGGGTAGGCTCTGTCCTGATGTAAGATACCCTTTCAGTTTTTGTCTGTCTCCATCTGCTGGACAGGAGGCTCAACCCATGGTCTGGACTGATCCGTGGTACTACAGGAACGAAAATTAGCAGGTAAGAACCAATTTTTCTATAACATAGTCCTGCTACACAAACAATAATGCAGTTATGCAGAGTTGCTAGGCAATATAACTGCAGGACAACACACACATCAAGTGCAGCTTGTCTCACACTACATACAGCATCAAAAGCAGCACAACCACTCAGTTCACTGAGAAAGTTCCCGTGCACAGTAACCAGAAACAGAAAATGATATAATATCCATACAATCCCACCAAAGCTCCAAAAATGAAACAAAAGGAAGACATACAGTAATTCACAAGAATAAAACCGTTTTCCTGTTTCCATTGTATGTTTGCCTTGTAATTTATAGTTGAAGCGTTACATTTGTGTGATTGTTTTGTTGTGAGGTTGTGCTGGCTTTATTTCTATGTGGTGTTAACAAACGACTTTGATATCAATTAGAGTGTTAGGTTCTGCAAATAATATATGTTGGGTATTTACTCATTGACAATTTCTCTTTCATGTTGATGCTAGTTTCTGTTCCCTTGATTACCTCCAAAAGACTAAAAATTACCTGATTAATATTATGTTTCTCTGCTTCTCTTGTGTGCACAGCTATGGACAATATAGAGGAGGAGTGTAATGTTTTGATGGTGTGGAACATATTACATTTAGTATTGCATCACTGACTTTTTCTGTACATATTTTTAGCTGTGTTCATTGTACAGTATCGCAAATGCTTGTCTTCTAGTCAGCTGGACTAGGGCAGCCTCTTTCCCTCCTGTCTGTGCTGCAGTATAAACTTTATATAAATTTAAAAAGTGGCAGCAGAAAAGATGATCAATTTTTTATGAATATTTCTGGGTTCAAGTTGCTTTTTAATTCAAAAGGATATATTGCATATATTAAAATTTTGAGGAAGAAAACATAAATCCATTCATTACTTGATTTTTCTTTTAAGGGATGATGACAGGCAGAAGGTTTGTCTTGATATAATATACAAGATGTTGCCTAAACTTAAACCAGAAGAACTGCTAGAACTTCTGAAATCAGTAACAACATTTAGCAATCATCCATCACCAGTATGCCGGGAACGAATGTATGACATCTTAATGTGGATTTATGACAACTACAGGTATAGTAGTGTGAGTTATAGCTGTTGCTCCTGAAAAGGACAAAAGCAAATATGCAGAAATACTCATCAGGACTCTGTACAACTAATTTCCAGTAGCTGTTTCAGTCCTGGAGAAAAGTAGATACTGATCAGATTGTGATAGTTCTTAATATTGGTCCAATAAAAACTATCCAGACATAATGATGTGTATGAACTTCTGAAACTACATTCACACTATTCCTGATAACACACTCAGTTCAATCTCTTTTCAAACATATGCATGCTGGATTCTTCTGCCTCTAATTTATAGCCTTTTTTTTTTTTTTTTTTCTGTTCTCTCTCGTCTGGACACAAGCAATAATAACTAATGAAGGAGAAATGGAATATAAGCGCATTCTTAATTATAACATTGTACTTCTGTGTTAGGAATCAGAACTCATTTACAAGTTGTAAAATGAATTTAAGAAAGATGAAAATGTGCTGAACTCTAGTGATAGGGTTTCACTACTGATAGGAACCTAAAGCAGTGTTTCCTAGCCCTTTCCTGGAGGCACACCTATCCATTCACATTTTCAGATTGCCAGAATTAATATGCATGAGAGAGTTTTGCATGCACTGGATTTGCAATGTATGCAAATTTATCACATGCATATTCATTATAGATATCTTCAAAACCCAACTGGTTAGTTGTGCCTGCTGGAACAGGTTAGGAAACACTGGCCTAAAGCACTGCTTTTAAGCACTCTCTCAATTAGTCTCCAAGGAATCCCTACAAAATATTTTCTTTAACCTATTGATATCATGAACATGCTGCTGTTAAAGCAGAAGTGCCCTAAGCATTACTAAAAGTAAGTAAATAAATCCTTCTCAGTACTAATGTAATTGAGTATTGTCTTTGGGGCACATTGAATTCTAGACATAACATTTATCTGTCTGCTGAGCATGTCATTTCTAACAGGTTATCTGTTTTCTTTCTTTGTCTCAGAGATTCAGAAAGCCAAAAAGATAATGATTCCCAAGAAGTATTCAAGCTTGCAAATGATGTATTACTTCAAGGATTGATTGATGAAAACACTGGTCTACAGTATGTATAATAAGATTTTATTATGCGTTTTTGCCTCTACGGCCAACTTCATTTCCAATTCTCTCTTAGCCTGTTTTGTACTAAGCATATATGCAATATAGTTAACTTAATATTTCTGTGCTATGACTGTCAGTGTTTTTATAATGTATCAGAAGCTAAGAATCTGTAGTTTGTTGTGCTCCAATACCAAAAACCACTGAATTTTTCTTTCTATCAAGAACCACAATGACAAATAAATGTGACACTTCTTTTCAAACAGAAATCCAACATAATTCTCAGCACACTCTAAAAAGTACAAGATGCCTTTCTGAGCCAGACCAAAATGTCCATAAAAGCCAGCATCCTGTTTCTAACAGTGGTCAATGTAGGTTACAGGTACCTGGAAGATCCCAAAGAATAGATGCATTCTTTTTGCTCACTTCCAGAGTAAGCAATGGCTTTCCTAAGTCTACTGGCCAGTAATAGTTTATTGACTTTATCCAGTAACCAGGTCAAACCCCTTGTAAACCCAGATATGCTAGATGCCTTGACCACATTTTCCAGCAAAAAAATTCCATAGCTCAACTGTGTTAAACTAGAGAGAGGTTTTTTTTCACTCGCTTTAAATGTGCTACCTGTTAGTTTATAAGAACATGCCATACTGGGTCAGACCAAGAGCCCATCAAGCCCAGCATCCTGTTTCCAACAGTGGCCAATCCAGGCCATAAGAACCTGGCAAGTATCCAAAAACTAAGTCTATTCCATGTTACCGTTGCTAGTAATAGCAGTGGCTATTTTTTAAGTCAGACAGATCCCTGAGGTACTCCACTGTTTACCCTTTTCCACTGAGAAAATTGACCATTTAATCCTACTCTCTGTTTCCTGTCTTTTGACCAGTTTGTAATCCACGAAAGGGCCTTGCCTCCTATCCCATGACTTTTTAGTTTTCTTAGAAGCCTCTCATGAAGGACTTTGTCAAATGCCTTCTGAAAATCCAAATACACTACATCTACCGGTTCACCTTTATCCACATATTTATTAACACCTTCCAAAAAAATGAAGCAGATTTGTAAGGCAAGACTTCCCTTGAGTAAATCCATGTTGACTGTGTTCCATTAAACCATGTCTTTCTATATGCTCTGTGATTTTGATATTTAGAATTGTTTACACTGTTTTTCCCAGCACTGAAGTCAGGCTTACTTTTCTATAGTTTCCCGGATTGCCCCTGGAGCCCTTTTTAAATATTGGGGTTACATTAGCCAACCTCCAGTCTTCAGGATGATTTTAGTGATAGGTTACAAATTTTAACTAATAGATCTGAATTTCATTTTAGAGTTTCTTCAGAACCCTGGGATGCATAACATCCGGTCGAGGTGATTTACTACTCTTTAGTTTGTCAGTCTGGCCTACTAGATCTTCCAGGTTCACATTGATTTGGTTTAGTTCATCTGACTCATCACCCTTGAAAACTATCACCGGAATCATGATGTCCCCAGCATCCTTATTAGTAAACACAGAAGCAAAGAATTCATTTAGTCTTTCTGCAATGGCCTTATCTTCCCTAAGAGCCCCTTTAACCCCTCGTAATCCAGCAGTGTAACTGACTCCCTCACAGGTTTCTTGCTTCGGATATATTTTAAAAAGATGTTATTATGCATTTTTGCCTCTACGGCCAACTTCATTTCCAATTCTCTCTTAGCCTGTCTTATCAATGTTTTACACTTAACTTGACAATGCTTATGCTTTTCCTATTTTCTTCAGATGGATCCTTCTTCCAATTTTTGAAGGATTTTTTTTGGGGGCTAAAATAGCCTCTTTATCCTCACCTTTTAACCATGCCGATAATTGTTTTGTCTTCCTTCCACCTTTAAGTATTTTATGTATACTAATTGAAATGGTAGAAAACTTTTTACCACATAATTGATAGGCCTTCAGTTTTGAATTTCAGTTGACTTTTTTTTTCTCTCTTTACAGACTGATCATTAGGAATTTTTGGAGTGATGAAACTAGGTTATCAGTCATTACTATTGATCGCATGTTAACACTGCTAAGCTCCTTTTACTCCCCCAAGATAGAGAGCCACTACTTGAGTTTAGCCACAAATTTCCTCCTTGAAATGACCAGCAAAAGTCCGGATTATACCAGAGAAATGTTTGAACATCCACTCTCAGAATGCAAATTTCAGGTGAAGTTGCAAGCCTAATCACTTCCATTGTTAGTAAATACTATTTGTTCCATCTTGTTAGAGATAATATGGCAGCAAAATTAACTGAGCTTTCTTTTCATTTGTAGGACTATACTGTTGATTCTAACTGGCGTTATCGCAGTACTGTTCTCACACCAATGTTTGTAGAGACTCAGGCGTCTTTGAGTGGCACTAGGTACAGATCACAAGAAGGATCTTTTCTAACTCAAGGGTTGCAGGCTGGTCAACTACGGGCTACCCAGCAACAATATGAGTTCACACCTACTCAAAACATTGGTAAGTTGAGATGACTGTAATTTTTACTTACTTTCCAAATGAAAAGAAGGCTTATGTACTTTGCCTGTGTAAGTACCCCTACTTCCTATCCACACAAGATTTTCAGGACAAGTCAAGGGGGACATGAGGTGGCGTGGGGTTTCAAATTTGTGTCTTGAAAAGTAGGCTCTTATATTACTGAGTGAAATGTCTTCAGTATTAAACTGAAGAGGTTATATAATTTAAATATATAATTCTGCAGCTAAAACACAATAAGATTATGCATGATCTTTGGACGACTTTTCCATTGCATGCCTTATGGTTCTGTCACACAATCCTATTTGCTGGCACATGATGGCTTAAAAGTATTGTGAGCCTCCAGTACCCTGGCTTAAAAGTATTGTGAGCCCAGGAATCGTTATGAAAATATCAGAAAATTTCCATTTCCTTCTCCTTCTGCACTTTCCGTTCAATCCCAAATATAGTTATTCAGCTGAGATGTTGCATAAGGTGATATCATGCATAGGCTGGTCAAAAGGCATGTTACGTTAAATAGTTTGGTTGCTTGAACTGCTTGATAAATGGTGCTTATCCTTAGATGCATTTTTCATATATTGCATATTTTCATTAATCATTAAATATGCAAGAATGATTGTATACAGATGTTTGAAGAAAAGTGTATTTATTTTAATGTCAGATTTTGATTTCCTTACCATCCATGCCAGTCACTCCAGATGAGTGAGTTATGTCTCCCTGCCATCAGATGGAGACAGAGGAAAAAAGTTGACTTCTTTCCATTCTAAGGTCTGGTGCAGCCTTCAGCGCATTGGTGTTTCTGTCTCCAGCAGATGATGTAAACATGTGGGC
The DNA here is from genome assembly GCF_901001135.1 of Rhinatrema bivittatum. Taxonomy (NCBI): domain Eukaryota; kingdom Metazoa; phylum Chordata; class Amphibia; order Gymnophiona; family Rhinatrematidae; genus Rhinatrema; species Rhinatrema bivittatum. Next base: position 623,230,504 of record NC_042616.1, on the reverse strand, counting down.
TGCTCCTGGAAAGGCTATGGGCTCAGGTTCCTGGTGGAGTGTAGACCGAGTCTTAGGGAGGGTGCTGCAGGCAAGAGTCTATTTGGGATTGATTCTTCCTTCCCCCTTGGGAACTGACTCATTTGGGGCTCTGACTTCTTGCAACAATGGGTCAAGCACTCATTGTTCCCTTAGAGCAGTGGTTCCAAACCTGTTCTGGGGGATTCCCCAGCCAGTCAGTTTTTCAGGATATCCACAATGAATATGCATGAGAGAAAATTTGCATGCACTGCCTCCATAACATGCAAATATTCTCTTATGCATATTCATTGCGGATATCCTGAAAACTCAACTGGCTGGGGGGGGGGTCCCCAGGATAGGGTTGGGAACCATTGCCTTAGAGGGTCTGGCAGCAGGAGTTACAGACAGCACTCTCTCGTATCTGAAGAAGAAATTGGTGTTATGGCCTTGTGAACATCAAGGGCTCAAGGCCTTACGCCTGGTGTCGAAATCTCCCATTGCCCCATCAGCCTAATCATAGTCTGTTCTGCAGGTCCTAGGCTCTAGAGCAACAGACCTGAATATAGTAGCTTGAGCATAGATCCATATGCATCTCGCTCAATTTGCACTCTTCCCAAGCGCAAATCCAGTAGTTCAGTGTCACAAGGCTACTTTTCCGTTCTTGAAAGTTTAGAAGGAGCTTGAGCAGATGGCTCTTTATAGTTGTCTCCTGTAGAGAATGGATTTGAAGTCTTCTTCATGGTTATTTAGCCCTGCAGATTGAAAGAGGAGTTAAGATCCAGGGCAGCTGAAGCAGGGATGGGGTCCTAGTGGAAAATAAATGGGTCCAGATCAAGGCATGGGATCAGAGCCAGCAATCTAGTGCTGCAAAAATCCTGGACTCAAGCTCTGGAGAAGGCAGCCTGACTGGCAGAGGTCAATGTAACACAACTAATGTAAACAAGCTGAGGGAATTTAGTAACCCTCAGGTACCCGGATAATTGAGTCAGATTTGATCTAGGATAGAGTTCGCAGCTGGACCTAGTAGCAGCTCAGATGGCTGACACCATCATCGTACATACATGTTTTGAGCTGACACTCTTGAGACACTGAAGTATAAAGATTGGCAGAAGCAGCCTTTGATCTACTAGGGGTTAGATGGGGGCACCTCTGTGAGGGGATTTCATGTCAACCCAGCAAAGTCCCAAGATGAGTAAAAGGAAAGCAGGAGCTAGGGGGTTTGGTTATCCTTGTACAACCATGCCCAGTATAAAGTTTCTTGCCAGTATTTCCACCAAGAGTTTGGACATTCCCTGGACAGAGTTCTAAAGAGCGCAAGCGGGATGCTCCTTCACCTTTTCCCCCGACTAGAGAATTCTTCCCTAGAAGATCCATTTGATTCACTTTTACAGCCTTGGGATTGAGAAAATCAGGCTGCATAGTGAGGATAAGTAGTGTTCAGGGTTTCAGCCTTTAGTGACATGAAAAAGGACCACATAGCAAATCTAATTAGTTTGGATACTCTTTTAGTTCAGTTTAAGGAGAAGACAATATTTACCTTTGTGGGATCCTTGTCTTCGATCTTGTCCTTCTGCCATAGGAAATTGGGATGAAGGCATATTCCAAAACTCTAGCAGAGAGCAGAGACTTCTTTTCATACTCACTGATGGGATATTTTCTCCTGGGCAGTCAAGCATGCAAGTCATCCTCTGTGGGGAGGTCTCCTCAACTTTGACCCTGAGCTTTAGTTTTGAAGGGATCTGGCCTCCCTTCTGCTTGAACCTTGTAAGTTGAATCTCTTTAAGTCTTGTTGTTGATATCAGTCTCATTGGTGACCTTTCATAATTTTAAAGGATATCTCTGTATCCAATGCTTTACCTCTTTAGAAGGTAGCATTTCACTTTTGTCAGAATTGGGTTTTTCTCACTTATGATAGTAAGAAAGTTGGGTGATGTAGCCAGGGAAGAGGCAGCCATTCTCAAATCCATTGTAGGTCACCTTTGAGATGTTTGTAGGTGACCAATTTCTTCTTGGATAGGTCTTTGGTCTATTGATGTGCTCTCTTAAAGCACATAGATTTCCAAGTCTACAATTTCAGGAGAAATCAAGGAAATGAGCTCTTCGACTTACACCAGCAAGATTTTGTAGGTCCCAGAGGGCTGTGAGCCCACTCGATAAAGGTACAGGAGTCCTCATAGGCAGAGTTAGAATGTGTCTTTTCAGAGGGTAATGGAAGGGCAGTGCCCTTGTCTCAATTGCATTTCTGCTCAAAGTACCTCAGTGCGAATGGGCAAGCTGGAAGATGCCATACCTTAGACTTGAATGATATTGTATCTTCCACCCAGTCTGGGTCCCATTTGTGTGGACTGGTCTAGCATGAATGATAAGGAAGGTGAAATTTAAACTTACCTGTTAACTTCCTTTCATTTAGTTTTGCCAGACTAGGCCAGAATCCACCAAGGTAAGCCACGGCGATCAAGGACTCACTCACTGTTAAACTTATCAGACGGTTGCCCATTCTGAAGATAATTGGCCTAATTGTGACCTTGATGTAGGGATGATCTGCATTAGTTAATGACCTTGGATTGAAGTTTATTGATGGCATTAGGTTTGATTGTAGTGGGGTTTTTTTTAGAAACAAAAACAAAACAATGCCTTCAGTTGTCTTAGCTTTGTCAGAGAATACTGAAAAGCTGAAGGCTGCACCAGATATGGCGCGTCAAATCAGTTTTTTAATTCCTCTGTCACCATTTGCTGATGGGGAGGACATAACTTACTTGTCTGGCGTGATCTGGCAAGACTAATGGACAGGAAATTAACAGTAAAATTTAAATTTCACCTTCATTTATACACTGCTGTATATTAAATTTAAAACTGTTACGCTGGTTACCCATTAGCTACAGAATCCAATTAAAAAATTGTTTGACATTTAAGACTATCGGGCTGATACAGAAAAATTCACGGGAGAGCCAGCGAGCGCCGGCTCTCCCGACACGCGCCCAGGCCACTCTTCTGGGCGCGATTCAGGAAGCCCAGGTATGCAAATTAGGGCCCGCGGTAAAAAGGAGGCGCTAGGAACACTAATGTGTCCCTAGCGCCTCCTTTTTGACAGAAGTGGCGGCTGTCAGCGGGTTTGACAGCCGACGCTTAATTTTGCTGGCATCGGTTGTCGAACCCGCTGACAGCCACAGGTTCAGAAAACGGACGCTGGTAAAATTGAGCATCCGTTTTCCAACCCATGGACAGATTTTTTTTTTTTTTAGATTTTTTTTTCTTTTTCTTTGGGGCCTCCGACTTAATATCGCTATGATATTAAGTCAGAGGGTGTACAGAAAAGCAGTTTTTTCTGCTTTTCTGTACACTTTCCCGGTGCTGGCCGAAATTAAAATGTGCGGCTTGGCTGCACATTTTACTTTCTGTATCGCGCGGGACTAACTAATAGGCTCATTAACATGCATTTGCATGTTGTAGGCGCTATTAGATTCGGGGGGGGAGGGGGGGGTTTTGGACACGCGGTTTCCACGCGCTATTACCCCTTAATGTATAAGGGGTAAAAATAACGCATCAAACACGAATCCAAATGGAGGCTAACAGTGTGCTCGGCCTGAGAGCACTTTACTGCATCGGCCCGTATGAGAGGGAGTGGGTGTGAGATATCTATCACAGCTATTAGAATCACTTTTGAAGGTATCCAGATTGGTAGTTAAAAGGTAACAGGCCTTTAAGTCGATTGCTTCCTAATTAGGGAACAAATTATCAGTTGAAGTGAGAGTGATGGATTACTCATATTTCAGACCATTAGGTGAATACGACCCTATTTAGGGAGGCATTCGGCTGTTCACAGTGAGTTTACGCCCGATACATTAAGTTAAGCAAAGGGTGGCCAACTCTGATTCTCAAGAGCCACAAACAGGCCAGGTTTTCAAGATAGCCATAATGAGTATACGTGAGATAGATTTGCATAACCTGCCTCCATTGTATGCGCATCTTTCTCATGCATACCCATTGTGGATATCCTGAAAACCTGTCCTGTTTATGGCTCCTGAGGACCTGAGTTGGCCACCCTTGAATTACGCCAATGTTCAGTATTGCGGTAATATTGTACTCTGCTAGTGTTCTGTGAATGTGGGTAGTTGTGAGTTTGTGGAGTTGAGTACTGGGGGCATGATGACATGTCAGTGGTTTCACACTGTTGTATGTATTGAGGGGGAGGGGGCTGTTAGAAGGGATGTTACTTTGTCTGCCATTTAGCCGATCGATTTGTCTATGGGAGGCAGTTCTTGAAATTGTATCTCATGCATATTCATTGTGGATATCCTGAAAACCAAGCCTATTTGTGGCTCTTGAGAACCAGAGTTGGCCACCCCTGGTATCGGTGGTTTGAACTGTTTTGTGCCTACTTGGTTTACTGCTTGATTTTATTGTACTTTGCTTAGAGCTAATTTGATCATTAAACAAATAAGTTTAATTAATGATGAATGATATTTTGTTTAGTAATTGAGTAATGCAGGAATTCCTTAGGAATAGCTGTGAATATTAGTTTTATTTGTATGTTCTTGTGATAATATCGTGTATTCTTGACACCTGTTGAATAAATGTTCAGTGATCATGCTGTTTTGATATGCTGTTTTGATATGATGTTTAACATGTTTGTTCCTTTTAGGAGGGAGAAGTTCTTTTAACTGGCTGACTGGAAATAGCATTGACACATTGGCGGAATATGTTGTCCCATCAACCTCAGAATCTTTGCTGTTTGGTACCATGAGGAGTGAGAAATTACAGAGGGCAGCTTTGAAACCAGTAGGGCCCAATTTTGGAAAGAAGAGACTGGGCTTGCCAGGAGATGAGGTGGACAACAAAGCCAAAGGTATAAAAGTAGCTGTGCATAGCTTGCTTTAAGAGTAGGACCAGCCGAGAAAATGGTAGCCCTTTAGATTTCTCCTTCTGAGGCAACCAAATCTGATTCTTGGCCTGTCGTCATTGAGGTGGTAGCATAAGTATTATCAAATGAAAGCAGTTTTTATAAATTGACAGCTGAAAAATGACAAGCGAAGTTATGCAATGATGAAAGAACATTTTTTTAATATAATTTTTTTTTTTTCAACAGTGGACTTAGAGAATCAATTTCAAAAACCTTCTTAGAGGCAAAGATGACCAGTTAATTTTCACTGGTTATCTTAAGGTAAATTTTCAGACAGATCTAATCAGCTAGGTTTTCAGCTGAAAATTTTCCTAACTTTAGCCAGGAAAAATTTGACTGGTTAAATTTAAGCCTGTGATTCATTTACCTAGGTTTAATTGCCTAAACTTTAGCACCGAAAAACAGCGTTAACAAGCCAAGTCTTAAATCTGCCCTTAGAACTGCCAATTTTTTACTCTGCTAAATTTATGCACAGAGGAACATACAAACAGGCACATCTTGATAAAGTATCCTTCAGTGTATCAGGGTAAGTCTGTTGTTTTTTCCACTGAGACAATGCTGATAAAGTTCATCTGGGCAAAAAAGCTCTTTCCCTTACTGTGACGGTGCTTTTGGGGCCTGTCAGTATTGTCTGCATATTTCTTTGGCTCTTATGATTCATATTTGGTGATTCAGTGGTAAAACATGAGATATCTCCCTACATTTCTCCCCTTCTAAAGTGGGATAAGCCAGCAGTGGAGCTTATCTCGCTTAAGCCTAACTCGCTACTATGCAGGCCTCAGATATATGGTATGTATGGCCACCAATGATGATATCAGCATGAGGTAGGAATAATGTAACAATAATAATCATAGTACTTATAAGTAGTCATAATAGTAATAATAGTGAATAAATCGCTGTAATAGGAAAGGTAAAAAGTATAATGAAGAAAAATATATGCGGAATAGTAACAGGAAATATACATGGGTGATAAGAAATAAGGAAACAATGTAGTTCTCATGTGGTGCATACTATATAAATATGAGATTGTGTGTGTAACCTTCCTTTCCCTAGTCTGGAAAGTGGCGAAGGGTCCAGCAAAAAAACTTTCTGGGTGACAATCTGGGACTGCATAATGAGGAAGCCAGGGGTCTATTACATCACGATGCCGCAGGAAGGTCCAAGCTCAACCAGCTTGGCAGCTTCTGCTCCTGTCATCAGCAGCACTAGGATGATTACCTCAGGGACTGGCTGTTCATCTGAAAAACAGTAGAGAACTACTCTTTTGCTTTATTGTTACCGTCATTGTCATCAGGCATAGCATTTTGATCCACAAATTTGCAAGGTCTGAGCTGGTTAATGTGAACCCATTTAAGGATATCTTCACCATCAGGATTTGTCTTAATTCGAATAAGATATGCGACTGATGTGACTTTATCCACAATGACAAAAGGTCCTTTCCAACTAGGCAAAAACTTGCTTTCTTTGACTTTGTTTTTACTGTAATTATAGTAAAAAAACCTTGTCTCCAAGTTTATACTATTTAGAGGTAGCTTTTAAATCATAATAGGCTTTTCTTCCTCTGACACTTGTCTCCAAATTCTTTTGGGAAAAGGTAAAAGTGTTTGGCAAATGTTCCCGCACATGGGTAACACATTCTTGTGCAGTTGTAGCACTAGCCAAATTGTTTACTGCATCCTATTCTATCTTACCTTTCACCTTGCGGAAGAGGGATTCGCTCATGAAGGAGTCCTCACTACTGAGCATCAAGGGTGCCTGTATGTTTTGTGTCTGCTAGCTGGACATACACTGAAATGGTATTTCCATTCTGGTGTGTGGCAGTCAGCTTCCTGGGGTGTAGCAGGTGTGGGTTTTTGGTTACAGACAGACTTTCCTCCTGAGCTCCTGAGACCAATAGGCTCTGGTCAGTTGAAGGTGGGTTTGGTTGAGGCAAATCTCCATTCGATCAGTATCTAGGACAATGCTGAGTTCTCAGTATAGTCTCCTTTTTTTTTTTTTTTTTTTTATTTATGCTATTTTCAAGAACAAATACAAGCATTTGTTACAACCTTCAGTCATCATAATTATTTTAACATTCAAAAATTAACTAAAGCAGAAAATTTATATCTGATATCAAAGGTAATATTCAGAAGGAGATGATATATTTATAAGCGGAATAAGGAAACAGAAAATAGGATAATTCCTTATTTCTATAACAATTGAAATTGAGAGTACATCTTGGTTTTTATTTTACCTTTGCCACAAATCCCAATTCTGCAGATTATTGGGTGTGGGAATCGAGGCAAGCTCGAAGTTGGGATAATTCGAAAAATGCATATTTTTGATTTTGAAATACAAGTTCACATTTACAAGGACATTTTAATAGCATTTTCCCACCTATAGCTTCAACCTCTGTTCTCATGTTTAGAAATGTTTTTCTTCTATTCTGTGTTGTTTTAGAGAAATCAGGATATATCCAGATTTTTTCACCATGGAACAGGGATAATCGGTTTCGCATAAAAAGTCTAAGGACAGTTTCTCTATCTGAGGCAAAAGAAAATGAGACATGTAATATGATCTGTTCATTATTACAGTATCAACATTAGATTCAATAACTTCCAACAAATTTAATTGTCCTTCACCTGACTTATTCTCAGCTACATTATTTTTTGATGAAACATAATAGTACTGGTAGCGTTTTCGATGGCATTTTTAATATTTGTATGAGATACTCTTTAAACATTTCATAAGCAGATATTAAGTCATGCTTAGGGAAATTAATTATTCTAAGATTTAAATACTTTAAAATATTTTCTATCCCTTCCAGTTTCTTATCATATATAATCTTGGCTCTAGCAAACCTTTGCTGCCAGTTCTCTAAACTGCTTAATCTAATCCCCATCTGCTCAATACTATCTTTATTATTTTTCAGAGAAGCTTCAACAACATTAAAACGTTGGTTAGAATCTACAGTCAGCTTAGATAAATTTATAATTGCCCCTTCTAAGGATTTTATCGCTTTCCATAAAGACTTTAAAGTGATTTCTGGGAGGTCATCCACAATTACAACTCCTTTTGCTCCACCAGGTTCCAGCTCTCCCACTGCAGCTTGTGCTCCTTCTCCACTTCCTTCAGGTAATGATCCAATTTTTAAAAAATCAATAGGTAGATAATGAGGTGGAGGAGGAATACTTGGGGCCCCAGGGCTCAAGGATGTTTTGGCCAGTGGGTCTTATACCTGCTCCAAATCAGACCCATCAGCGGCCTCTTCCTCTGGTTTCTGACCAGATGACGGAGTGAAGAAAACCAGAATCCGCAATTGGGAAGGCTCTACTAAGGTAGAGGATGACACCATCTCCCTAATTTTAGCCTTCCATTTAGTATGAGGCATTGTATTTAACTTATATGTAAATAGTCCAGCGGTCAGCTACTTCACTCGACTCTCAAACTTTCTCAAATCCTTCTGAAGGAAGGCCGAGGGCTAAGGAGATTAATAGAAATTAAAATTACTCAAATTCAATCCCGAAAAGGTCTCAGTCCAGTTTTGGTTTGCTGACAGTCTCGTCAAAGCAGCGCGCCCCTTAGGCGCACGCGGCTTGGCTGCGTGCCGCAGAGGGGCCGGTTTTAAGACCTCAACCGGTCCCCACCCTGATGACATCAGCAGCTGGAAGTGGTTGGTTACAGCCCCGATTGGGCTGGAGAGGCTCCTCCTTACCCTCAGCTGTCTTCAGGGGAAACAGTTGTTTTAAGGTAAATGCTCCCTCGTTCCTCAGCCTTCAGTATAGTCTCCTTTTACAAGAGGATAGCATTGTCATTATTATCTCCCCCTTCTTCAGGACTGTCTGTACCAAAGTACTAATAGGGATGGGTCTGCTGATCTCTGGAAATTTTATTCTGAGAGTAGTCTCTGCTCTGTGGAGCAGGAACTAATTGCCTCCTTCCCCCTTTGAGCCACTCTTCCATATGGGAGAGTATACCTGACCTGAGTTCACATGACCTCATTTACATAATAAAGGACAGGGGACAGTCTCAGGAGTTCATTCCCTATTAGGAATTCCTCACCAGGGATCTTGGTGGTCAGAACTGGGTGCTTCACTTTCATCTTCCATATCTGAAGGGTGAGCCATGTCTTAACTCTAACCTCCACAGGCATTCCTCCATATGCTCCTAATTCCACTTTGCACTGGACTATTAGTCCAATAAACATTTTGGAATGGTCTAAGTCTTTTTTTCAATGGACTAGATCATAATTTTGTCCAATTGGCTAAAATGTTCTGAACGTTCTGGGTAGCATATTTCAGATAATCCTTGAATCAAGATTTAGTTGCAGGCAAATGTATGTTAGTGAGGTTAAAATGTTTCTGGATCACATGTTGGAGTCCAGCGACACAAAAAACTTTCTGGGTGTCAATCTGGGACTGCATAATGAGGAAGTCCACTTCTCACGGGACTACTCTTGGAGTGGACCTTCTCTCTAAGAAAGCAGAGAGCTTGTCAAACACCCTCTGTGTGTTTAGGGTAACCTCGGAACCTGTATCTAGAAGCCCCTCCCAATTGAACATACTTTATATTCTGATGGGGGATCATGTAGCGGAGTCCCTGAGGCTTTAATTTCCCTAAGAAAACGTATGCTTCCTGACAGTCTACATCCAGAAGGGACACAGGACTCTCCTATGGCTGGGTATCACCTCATATTGTAAAGGTACGGGCTTCTCTAGATTCAAACAGGGAAAGCTCCTGGGCACTTATGGTAGAGACCTGGGGAGGAAAGACAGGAGCGGTTAGTCATTGTGTGTTAGGGGAGGACCCAGAGGTACTGGGACCTTCCTTTGGTAAGCTAAGCCTGGTGCCACTCCGACTCCTCAGACTTTTTCTCTTTTTTTCTGGGAAACTTTTTCTGGTGGAGCAGGCACACTGTGATTTTGGTTGATGAATTTCTGGCTATCAGCTCGGCCAGCTGATTCGCCATAGGAAGTCGCTGGGTATACTCTCCTGTGCCCTTTTCTGTGTCAGCTGCTGTGCCATCACATTGTTCCTGGGGAGGAGGCGTCCAGGGCCTGTTGGACTTAGCATAAGAAGATAGGGGGTTAGTTTCAAAGTCTATCTCTGGACTCTGACTCATGGTGGACACGAGGTTCCTCTCCTCCTTATCTGTCTTTTGCTCCCTTTATGACAAATGGCATATAGTTTTTCTGCTTCCTCTACAAAGAAACGTAAGGGCACTTCTCTGTGGAGATATAATGGAGTTTGCAGAGTAGGGGGGAAGGGCCTCAAAGAAGAAGTTTTGGAGAGCAGTCTTATCTGTTTCAGTGTCATAGGGATCCCCATAAAAGAAAGTCTGCTTTAAGTGGTAGCTAAAAGCTCTGGGGCTTTCCTCAAGGCCACATCTTAGATTTTACACAGCTTGCTGTGCCAAAATGTTGTTAGTATAAGTCTCAAAGTGCTCTTTGAAGGCGAACTCAAATGTGTCTAAGGAGTCTTTTACCTCAGTGGGGATGCTTACTATGTATTGTCTGGCTTCTTCACTGAAACTCCGTGGGAGTAGGGCCACCTGGTCTTTTTCAGAACGTGCATCTACTACCTGAAAAATGTCATGCAATCTGGTTAAATGCTGCAAAATATCTGAGCCAGAATTATCCCTAAATGGGGTAATTAATGTACGAAGCAGCTTCATTTGTTTAGTGATGTTGAAGCTCCCTCTAGTGTCAGCTGGTGGTAAGCCTGTCATAGTGCTGGGCTCTGATCCCAGCCCCTCTTCTGGGAGGATGGGAAAGGCAGCTCTCTCTCCCCTTCCCAATGGCTGTATTTAGAAGCTAACACCTCTGCTTTGTCCCATGGTTCTGCTCATTTTTCCCAGACTTGAAAAACAGGTTGTCTGTGGCTCTGGGTTGTGCATTCCTCTTTCCACTCCCACTGATTCTTAGGGAGGTGTGGGGTCAGCACCACTGCTTGAGCTGTGCTGGGATTTTCTGTTGCCTGCATGCTCTACTTCGAAGAGACAGAGCTGTGCATGACAGTAGCTATTTTGTTTTTCCAAAAATTGAACCATACTTTGGGACAGCTGTAATTGGTACTTAGATTCCATTAAATCAAGTATCAATTCTTGATTAGCTTCTTCTAACTTTAAATTTGCTTCTTGCTGCTGGCAAACCCAGGCTGTATATTGTTTACTTTCTTTGTCTGCAGAAAGCTGTTTACCTTGCCTTTCTACTGAAAGCTGTTGGGTTAATATTTTATTTTCAGCTTTTAACATTTCAATCTCAGTAAGGTGAGTCTCCTGAAGGAACAAGTTCTATAAGCTGCCAGATTTTCTGCTCTTTTTCAGAGACCTGAACATCTACCTGAGTGCACTTCTTTCTCCACATGTTTAAATCACTAATTTAGCTATCAGTCATGGCTAATTTAAGTTATAGGTCTGTCAATTTTATTTTTTTTTAAAGACTTTTTGTCTGACTCTTCTTGCTGAGTTTTAATAGTTAATTCTAATTCCTGAACTGGATCTGTTTCGCCCTCAGAGTCCCCTTCCTGTCCTCTCTGCATTTCTTGAATTTGTTCAAGGTATTGCTGCAGTTTATCTAAATGAGGGTCTGTAGGCTGAGCTCTTGCAATCTTTATTTTTTTAAAGCTTCAATTTTTTTCTGTTAAATCTTAGTTCTTTTTTGCCATTGACTTCCGGTCTGCTTCTTGCAGAGAGCATTTTTGAATATCACCTATCTCTGCTCTTAGCTGGCTAATGTCTGTCTTCAGTACTTGATTGGTTGCTTGTAAATGTGAATTATCACTTTGCAGTAATTATTTTCGTAAGTGCAAAGTGGTTGCATATTCAGCTAATGTCTTAAGGGTTAATTTGGATTCACTAACTAAATATTGCAGTGTGGTTAAGTAAAGTTTAGTAATATTTCCTACTGCAAGTACGTTTGTTTTAAATTATCTCGTATTCTAGAGATCTGGAATTGTACATTTTCTTTCTTAGTGAAAACCTGTGTCCTTCGCTAATGCTTCATTTTCTAGTTCTACGAAATCTACCTGTGCATCTGATGTCATATCTTCAGAAGGGAGTGGTCTATCCAGTCTCAGTGAACCTCCAAACTTTAAGCAAGTTTAGGGGTGCAGGAATCTTTCTGCTACAGGACACTTCTAATTGTTCTCCCACTTCATGACCCTAAATCAGGCAAAGATGACATGTATTCTCCTCAGAAACAGAGTTTTATTTACCAGATTTGGCAGAGTATAGCATTTAGAAAATAATTCCTGTCTCCAAAATCCTGGCCACTAAGCACCAGTTTTCCCTAAAAGTTCTGTATCATGGGTGGTTTCACACATACCATAAAGCTTAGCCTGCTTAATATATTAATATTTATGGCTAACTTACCCCTGATCCCAGTTTCAGGCGATATCCCTCTGTTTTATCTCTAAAGCAGACGCTGGTTGGAGAATGTGTGCAGGGGGGGAGGCTTGCTTCCTGGGCTTGGTCCTGGCAGAGTGGGTAGATGGTCCCAGAGCTTCTGGCTCTGGTACTTGCTGGGCTATCTGGGCTTGCGTTCTACCCTCACCCTCTCCGTGTCTGTCTCCACACCTGATCAGGGTGTCTCCTCTCTCAGGTCACCTGGCTGCATCTGATCATCTCCCCCTCGATAGCAGGGAGTGCAGGTCTGCTTCTGGCTCCCCTTTCTTTTCTTTCAGGGCTCCCTTCTCTGGTTTTGTCTCCAGGGTCTTATTCTCTAGGCTCCAGGGTTTTTCCTCCCTCTATTCTTTGCCCCTCTGTCTTATACTTTCCAGCTGATAAATATGCATAAGCTCATGCATAATCACGTTTTGGATGGGAGGGTCTTTGCCGCATTGCAGGTCTTTTCCCCCCTCTCCTTTATTTCAGGGGGAGTCCTGTCACAGTGCAAGTCTTTTTCCCTCTCCCCATTTCTTCGGGTGGGGTGGGGTGGAGAACTGCCACGTCTGTATGTCAAGCTGTGTGTCAGAGTGATTTTCTCCATCTCTGATTGCCCCCTCAATAGTGGGAGTCTTTGTGACCTCTGGACTCTGCCTTGGCTGGTCCCTGACACCTGCTTATGAGCTTAAGTCGTATTGTCCTTCTGTCTTGCTCCTATTCACAGAGGAACAGGCACATCTTGATAAAGTATCCTTCAGTGTATCGGGGTAAGTCAGTTGTTTTTTTCCACTGAGACAATGCTGATAAAATTCATATGGGCAAAAAAGTTCTTTCCCTTGCTGTGACAGTGCTTTTGGGACCTATCAGTATTCTTTGGCTCTTATGATTACGGCCTGTCAGTATTCTTTGGCTCTTATAATTCATATTTGGTGATTCATTGGTAAAACATAGATATCTCCCTACACTCTTCTGTAAACGGAGTTTCGTCTACACCACCCCCATCCACAGTCTTGTTAACTAGGGATGGTCCTTCTCCAGGGTCTTCTCTAGTGAACACCGAACTGAAGTATTTGTTTAATATTTCAGCCATTTCTTCATCACTCTCCCCCCATTGATCTTTGTCTCCTTTTAATTTCACTATACTGCTTGGGACCTTTCTCCTTTCTCTGATATATCTGAAAAATGTTTTTTCACCTCGCTTTTATCTCTTTGGTAGTCCTTTCTTCTGCCTGACTTTTTGCTTTCTAGATTTCTTTCTTTCTTCTCCCTCAGTTTCACCAAATATTCTTCCCTGTGTTTCTCTTTTTGAGATTATTTATATTTCTTGAATAATGTTCTTTTTCTTTTATTTTATCAGCCACCTCTTTTGAGAACCAGATCGGTTTCTTTTTTCTCTTACTTTGTTTACTTTTCTAACATATAGATTTGTTGCTCTTCTAATTGCTTCTTTCAGTTTGGGCCACTGTTCCACCTCTCTTAATTTCTCCCAGTCTTCTAGTTCTACCTCCGGGTACGCCCCCATTTCGACAAAGTCCGTATTTTTGAAATTCAAGACTTGGGTCTTCATTTGAGTTCTCTGTATCCTATTTGTGATATCAAACCATACCATTTGGTAAATTACTGGTGTTGACGTGGGCATCTATCCGGACATTCTATACATCCCCGTTAGTGAGCAATAGATTGAGTATAACCCCCTCCCTCATGGGTTCCATTACCATTTGTTTGAACAGAACTCCTTGCAGGGCATCCACTATCTCTCTACTTTTGGTAGATTTTGCAGAAGGATTCTCCAGTCTACATCTGGCAGGTTAAAATCTCCAAAAATTAACACTTCTTTCTTCTTTCCCATCTTTTGGATGTCTTCAACCAGATCTTTGTCCAGTTCTTCGGTTTGAATTGGAGGCCTGTAAATCACTCCAGTAAAAATGGATCACCATCATCTTTTTTTTTAGAATGGCCCATAGTTTTTCTTTCATATCACACATTCCTTGTTGTTCAGTTGCTTGGATATTATTTTTGACATAAAGAGCTACACCTCCCCCTTTTCTGTCCTCTCTGTCCTTCCTTAACAAGAAATACTTAAGCATTTCATCATTCTCTACATGACCTGAAGTCAGCAAAGATGAAAACAAAACCTGTATCTGTTCATTATGCTTTCATGAAAATATTTCATTTCCAGAAGTAAAAAAATAAAATAAAATAAAACAATGTAGATAGCATATACAATTAGATTTTTAACCAAAAGTGCATTTAATGCTTAGTATGACAGTAGCATTCTCTCTGCTTGTGGTTTTGCCTTTTTTAGTAGGTATTGATGAAAGGGCTGACATTTTGAGGTTACGAAGGCGCTTCTTGAAGGACCAAGAGCAGGTCAGCAAAATCTATGCAAGAAAAGGAGCTGCTGAACAGAAACGAGAAAAGGTTTGTCTGCTTGCCATTAACAGTGATGGAATGTAGTATTTACTGACCAAAGCCCTATATCAGTTTTGCTAAATTTAGTAAGTTGAATGAATTGCTTAAATGTGGACTATATCGCATCCAATAAAAATAACAAAGCAAGCTACTAATGGTTTTCACTTAATACAACTAGCAAAGAATTCTTAGTAATCTAATAGGCAGTTAAAAACAACAAAAATTATTAAAATCTGAGTTCTGTGTTTTGGATTTTCTTTTGATGTATTGAAGACGTATCCAGCTACTTTATTTTAAAAATATATATTCTTTTAAGACCTCTTTAAATAACAGAAAATATAAATTAAGTAAGCCTCCCCATATCCAAAGTAAATGAAAACATGGGGGAGTGGGCATTTTAGAAAAGGTTATATTATGTCCAAACATATAAATTTTAATTTGGCCCTATTAGTGAAAACCCTTTTTGGAAATGGTTTCTCAGTTTTACTCTTTTTAAAATGTATTTTGTTTTACGACTTGAAATCTCTAGGAAAATTATTTTCTTTCCCATTTTTCCGTCTTTATAATACTCCCACTCCAGATGGCATGCACAGGTAACACTGAAGTTATCACTGGCCTTGAGGGCTAGAGGGAAGTTTTCTTTGAGACTAGCTCTGTGGTAGTCTTTCTTTGGCAGGCATTGCCACAATAGCAGCAACCATCTTCTCTCCCTCCTTGGGCATGATGGGTTGTCTCTCCCTGGCATGATAGATTCAACCAAGACTCTCATAGCATTTTCGGTCCTGGGGAATGGGCTTGACTGACGCCTTTGAGGTGTGATTTTCAACTAGGGTGATTTTGATCATGCTCATAAGGCAAAGTAGGCTTTTGGGCATACACAGTGTGTAAAGAAAAACAACAAACTCTCAGCTTATTGATGAGACCAATATAGTAATTATTCCATTAGCAAAGTAAACCTGCTTTTTGACCCCTTTCTGCTGTTGAGCATGAGTAGCAACAAATCAAGAGAGAATGTGCTTTCCATACCTATTGAATACTACTATAAAGACACATTGTACAAGAACAGGCTTATTAGCTTGAATCTTAGACCTGGTTCACTTATTCATATGAACTTCCCTGAGGTCCATGTTGTGTTATTGCTTTCTCAACTTCACAAAATGGTAGATTGTTCTTTTTTTTGCTATACAGAAGATCACAGCTGAGCAGAAGATGAAGCGTGATTCTGAAGTTACACTGTACAGGAGTTATCGACATGGAGATCTTCCTGATATTCAGATTGCATACAGCAGCTTAATTGCCCCTCTGCAGGCTCTGGCACAGGTTTGTCATCTATTGTCTTTTTTTAATCAGATATACTTAGTATTGATTGAAGTTGTTTCTGAATTTAAAAAAGAGTGCCTTCAATAATATAAATGCTGAAATAAAGATTTGTGAAATTGAAAGAACAGCCATCTATGACATATCTACATAGCAAAATTATCACTGTTTCAGTTATGTGTATAAACCATTTTTTCCATTAAAAATTTAAAAACATTTTTTGCTTTTAAAATTTTAACATGTTTTAAACATTTCCCCTTCATAGATTTATGCATAAATAGGGTCAAGGACCTTCATATCAAGAAATCCTCCACAAAATAACATCATGGAAGTTTCTGCATTTTAATCATAGGTCCAAAGTGAAAGTCCATATAATTAACCAATTGTGCTCTGTGTTATCTTAAAAACCTTTACATTGTTTTTTTAATTTTTAAGGAACAGTTTGTAATGTGTGTGGATTTTCTTGCCTTTTCCTTGTTTTGGCTTTTTTGATCAGATATGTGCATGACAAACTGTAGTGAATCGTGTTGTAGGTTGATGGTTATACTGTGTTTTACAGAGAGATCCAACATTAGCCAAGCAACTGTTCAGCAGCTTGTTCTCCGGAATTATGAAAGAAATGGATAAATTAAAGACTGCATTGGAAATCAGAGACATCACTCAGAAGCTTCTTGCTGATTTCAATCGCCTTTTGAGTAGCACCATATCTTACTTTCCTCCATTTATAGCCTGCATTCAGGTAATATATTGAATACAGCATACGGAGACTTAGAATGACAGCATCAAGGTCCACAGAGTCACTTAGGCTGCTCAATTGACTTCCTATTACAGTGCCTTAAATCTTAGTTGATCTTAGGCTTTCTCTTCATTCCTTTGTGGCTAAGGATCTTCTGTGCTCATATGCTTTCTTTAATTCTGTTGTTGATTTTTCTCTATGGACAGGCAGGACAGTAATAAGCCACATAAATAGGGTGATATCATAAGAACATAAGAAATTGCCATGCTGGGTCAGACCAAGGGTCCATCAAGCCCAGCATCCTGTTTCCAACAGAGGCCAGAACCAGGCCACAAGAATCTGGCATTTACCCAAACACTAAGAAGATCCCATGCTACAGATGCAATTAATAGTAGTGGCTATTCCCTAAGTAAAATTGATTAATAGCCATTAATGGACTTCTCCTCCAAGAACTTATCCAAACCTTTTTTGAACCCAGCTACACTAACTGCACTAACCACATCCTCTGGCAACAAATTCCAGAGCTTTATTGTGCGCTGAGATAGAAAAGTTCTCTCAGAGCTTAGAAAACAAAGGTTGCCATGCAAATCTCCTCAGATTTTCTTCCACTTGTGCAAAAGAACACATTTTTGCTTTGTCACTCATCAAATGTTTTTGCTCCCTGTGTGAATGGATTTCAGCTTAGCTTAAGCTCTCTTTGCAGTAGTAGACATGCTGTTAATATGTCTACCTACCATGCCTGTTATGTACCAGCATGGGAGTTTTGGTGCCTCTGTTTGCTATGTAGATCTCAGTCTACATTTCACCACCCTGTTTATTTGTTGGTTGGTTATACTGGGTGTTTTGTCCCCAGGAAAAAAAATGTGAAAAAAATAAAAAAAAGACAAGTCTCCTACCACCACACCCTTCTCTGGTACCCTACTGTTGTATTGTACATCTCTAGGATCCCCACCTAGTTCTCCCACCCTTCTTCTTTCTTGGTTATGCTGGTGCAGACTATCTCCCCAAACCCTCACTCAGAAGGCAGAAAAGCAGGCACAACAGAAAAGATGCACAGGAGAGAGACATTTTACATATTCTGAATGTGGTAGATTTCAATAGGAAGAGAGAATTAATGCAACACCTGAAAACCAATAAAGTAAAGAGCCCATGTTCAGCTACAGAAAATGGGAAAAGTTTTCTTAATAAAGCAAACTTCACAAATTACTAGGAAAGTCATACTATTGAGAGACCATTGTCGTGTTCTGATTGTAACAAAAGTTTCAATGGGAAAGCACATTTCACAAGATACTCAAAATTCCACCCAGCAATAAGATCAGTTTCAGACAGGGAATGTAATAAAAACTAATATCACAAAAGTGATACTGATGTCAGATTTAGTACAAGAAAATGATCTGGCAAGTGCTTCAGTAGGAAAACAGACCTCTCTCATGTTACTCTGCCTTGCTGCTGTGCCCTCATGCTGCACCTTTGGGGGGGGGGGGTCTTCCTGTCAATCAGCATTGCTGCCATACTGAGATTTTGCACCTCGAGGTCTTAATGACTCTAAAGTATTACACCTTATTAGTCCTCATTTCTATAGCTTAGGCAATCTTTTCATTGTGTCCTTCATTTTTATGCATTTCTAGACCAAAGCATTAATCTTTTGGAGAAAGTCACAAAGCCACGGCTTTTATCCTGATGAGCATGTGGACAAATTAGAAGAGATTAACAGTTTCAAAGATAATTTCCTATTTGTATGCTTTTAATGACATTTCCATGGGATGCATAGCTGGAATGGTATAATTTTCATTCATAATAGTTTTGGAGTAGGAACATGCTATTATCTCCTAACTTTACTGCCTCTGTGTGTGTTGTTAGCATATGGGATCCTGAGTAAAGTTTGAAGTTTACTTCAGGCAATTTTGAGAATTATAGATAGAACTGTTTAACTTGTCTTATAGACTTCTTTGTTTTGGGGGATATATTTTTAGTCTAACATTTCCAGACATGAATATGGATGTTTTGGGGCTATGTGGTTTATCTCTGCTCTTTATTTGATATAGTTCATGTGTGTAATATCTCCTCTGGCTGTTTGGTCATGTCTACATTAGCCCTTAGTTTGTTTTCTTTTTCTTTGTATTTCTTTTTTTTTTTTATTTATATTCTGCTTTTTGGCACTTCAGAGTGGATTATATTCAGGTACTGTAGGTATTTCACTATCCTCAGAGGGCTTACACTTGGGGTCATTCATTAAAATGCGATGGGCCGTTATCGCATGCGTTAGGGCGTTATCACGACGTTAACATTTAAATGAGGGAAAGGGGGAGGGATTAGGGTGGGGTTTGGGCAAGGTTAAATTTTTATACTGGTACTGCTGTGGGAAAAATGTTTTACACATTGGGGTAGATTTTATAAGGGTGTGTGCCAATTTTATAACATGCGAGTGCATGTTATAAAATCTGGTGGTCGCGTGCTAGATTTTATAATCAGTGTGCGCATGTGCATGCAGCGTACGCAAGGGGGGGTGTACTTTTGCGAAGTCCACATGGCGATGCAATCGGCACTTCCCTAACCCCCTGCCCAACCTTCCTTCCCCCCTTCCCCTCTCCTCCCCACCCCTAACCTATCCTACCTTATCTTTTTTTATTTTTTTCATTTTGTTACTTGCTGCTCCTCAGGATGTTTACAGTATCATCCCTTTCCATGGTTTACAGTATTATCCCTTTCCAGTTCCACAGCAGTGCTTATAGTTTCAACAGAAAATCAATGTATGCAATGCTTTCTAGAGGTTAAGTGTATTGGTGTAAATAATGATTTGAATATTTAGAGGGTTTTTTTCAAAAGCCTCTTGCTCATTTTGGTCTTGGACATTTTTCCTGCGTTTGAGATCATGTGTTCATTTATTAGACAGAAAAGCTCATTTGTCTCACTATTGTTAATCATACATTTTTTCTTCATTCCATTTGCCTCACCCTGTTTTAATCAGAAGGCCTTGTATAACATGGTTATTGACTATTCTATTTTTTATATTTTTTTTGTTTCTGCAGGATATGAGTTATCATCACATAGAGCTTCTAAATCTTGACCCAGACAATGTGAGCACTAGCTGTTTAGCCAGTTTGCAACAACCCATGGGCATTCTGCTCCTTGAAAAGAGTTTGATCTCTCTTGTTCCTGCAGATGAACCACCATCCAAAAAAAGGCGTGGCAGGGCTGAGCTCTCTTCAGATGTGATCAAATGGATTGAACTTGCTAAGTATGTAATATTGCTGAAACATCACAAAGTATGTGTGCACATTAATGTAATTCTATTAAGAAAATTAGCCAAGTAAACAGCTTGTCATTCAACATGTTTTAAACCATACAGATATGGATATTTCAGTATTCTTTCATGGAACTGCTTTATAGTGGTAAAGGTGACGATTCTATCACTCCTCATAGCTCATCTTTCCTTCATAAAGATAATTACATACCATTTATATATATATATTTATTTATTTAAATTTCTTATTTCCTAGCGTGTAGCAGATGGACTCAGAACCAATGGGTATAGTGTACTCATGCTAGCAGTTGGAGACTGATCAGATTTCAATCTGACGTCAGCCCCTAGTACATATACCCCTGCAGGAAGTGCAGATCCCCAGTATTTTCCGTCTCCAAAGCAGTTAGGAGCTATCTCACACTCACTGAGCGTTCTATCAAATTTTAAAGAAAATTCCTACTGAAGACGAGTCCCGCACTCCTGCGGTGATACCCTCGGGTCCCTCCCCCAGTTGAGTTTCCCGAGGTGATTTCCGTGGTCCCTTGGAGGGAAGAGCCTCGGTCCGGTGGCCGAATCGCGGCAGGGACCTAGCCCCCGAGTGAGAAGGGCTCGGGCGCGGCATAGAGGCAGCCTCGGTCCGGAGCCGTTCGCGGCGAGGACTTAGCCCCCGAGCGAGACGAGTTCGGGCGCGGCTTAGAGGCAGCGGGTGCACCCTCAAAAGCGGCGGTGAAGGTAGTTGCCCTCTCCCCCCGCAGCCGGAGACCGCCCGGGACGAGACCGGGAAGCGCCGAAGATAAGGTAAGGTAGAAATCTTTACTTGTGCGGGTCTCCGAGGATTGAGGATGAGCGCAGGCCATCCCGGTGGCCTGCGCTCGGCCGATGCGCAGGCCGATGCGCTTCGGCCGATGGCCTGCGCCATCGGCCGAAGCCAGCGCCACCGGGTTGATCCGCCCTAGCAGGGCCAGACCCCAGCATCTCAAAGGGCTTCCCACGTGGAGACCCTCCGATGTAGTCGCCATCTTGCCCGCATTGTCTCCGTCGCCATCTTGGCTTAATCTCGCCGTTCTCATCGCCGCCGGCTGAGCGCACAAAATTACCTGTGCGCACAAACCTACTTCTGCGCCTAAGTTACACGCACAAGAACACTCAGACGCATAAGCGGCACGCGCAAGTCCCGGTCGCACGGACTACGCGCACTCGACTACCGGCGCACACATCCGGGGGTAAGCGTATAGATACGCGCACAACCCGATTTAAGCGCACTAATACGCGCTCAAGTCTACGCACATGACCAGGCACTCTGGAGCATAACATGTACGCCCAGGCAACCTCGACGCCGCCAAGATCTGAAGTAAAATCCCTGGGTCTCTGCTCAGCATGCCACCTCAGGGTCGCCCAGAACCAGGAAGCCGACGCTCTATGCACCCAATGCGAGGAGGCCCTGGGAGACCCACCACAAGCTCAGACTCGCCCAGGGCCGGGGACTAGCTCTTCAGGGGGCTCCCTGGAGCTAGCAACCCCCCAGCAGGACCCCCTCCCAGCCGGAGGCTCCCAGGGAAACAGCGCCACTCAATGTGGACCCCTCGTCTATTTCTTGGGTGGAACACTTCAAGGGGATTCACGCCTTTGTCCGGATGCAAACGGATTCCCGGGCGGACCAACCACATACGTCGCAGAAGGACCCCTATGCCCCAGGCCCCTCAAGACCCAGGCATAGGCCCTTACCGCCAAGTAGTCCTACCTTCGAGGGCATGGACTTCTCAGAAGATGAAGCCGAACCTCTAGAAGAAGGAGAACTCCCCCCGGGGACAGAACCCCACCGAACCATGAGGCGGTTCTTCACAAGGGAGGAGCTCCCGGACCTGGTCTCCCAATGCCTGGCAGAACTAGCGATCCCGGTTTCAGAAACCCAGGGGGATCCCGAGGAGAACCCATTTCTGGAAGGGTTCGACAGACCTCCCATCATTTCCCGCTCTTGCGAGCCGCGCAACAACTTATTGACCTGGAATGGAACACCCCAGAGTCTGCCTTTAAAGGGGGAAGGGCCTTGGCCAGTTTGTACCCCCTGGGCCCAGCAACCAAAGACATACTCGCTTGCCCAAGAGTGGACGCCATGGTCTGCGCTGTCTCCAAGCGCACTACCATCCCAGTGGAGGTAGGAGCAGCCCTCAAGGACACGCATGACCGACGGCTGGAAGCTATGCTTAAGCAGTCATTTGACGTGGCCTCTATGTCTCTTCAGATTGCGGCCTGCTGCATCATGGTGACACGTGTCTGCTTATCCCAGGCCAGAAACGGCTCACCGGGAGATATCCTTGACCCAGCGCTATCCTTTCTAACAGACGCAGCCTCAGACCTCGAACGCACAGCGGCCAGAGGAGTATCATCAGTGGTGGCGACCAGGAGACAGCTCTGGCTCAGAAACTGGTCGGCCGACCCATCTTCCAAAACATGCCTTACAAGAATGCCATTCAAAGGATCACTTCTGTTCGGCAGCGATTTAGAAAAGATGGCGGGCAAATGGGGAGAATCCCCAGTACCGTGCCTTCCGGAAGACAAGTCAAGGAAAGTCCAGCGACAGCCTTCCAGGACCTCCAGGGGCAGAAGCTCACAGCGCTTCAACACATACAGGAGCAGCTACCAGGCGCCCCGCCCTCCGGGCAGGAACCAGTCCTTTCGGAGCAAGCACAACAAGAGGGGAAACAGCTCGGGCTCAGAGCCCGGCCGCACTCCACAATGAGAATCAGCCGACCCATCCAAGGGAAGCCATAGGGGGCAGACTGGCCCTATTCTACCAAAGATGGGTCAAGATAACTTCGGACAAGTGGGTCCTAGCTATCATCCGGGAAGGGTACTACCTGGACTTCATACGCACACCCCCCCCCCCCCCCCCCGGACAAGTTTGTGGAGTCTCCCTGCCACGACCCCACAAAAAAGGCGGCAGTGGAAGTTACACTGACCAGGCTACTGAACCTCGAGGCCATAACTCCGGTACCTCCTCAGGAGATAAACTCTGGGCATTATTCCATATATTTTCTCGTTCCCAAGAAAGAGGGAACGTTCCGACCAATCCTGGACCTCAAATCCGTAAACCGATACCTGAAGGTCCCCCGCTTCCGCATGGAAACCCTGAGATCCGTAATAAAGGCAATACAGCCGGGAGAATTCCTCACCTCCCTGGACCTTTCAGAGGCGTACCTGCACATCCCAATTCATCAGGAACACCAGCGTTACCTACGTTTCAAGATCCTGGGCCATCACTACCAGTTCCGGGCCCTACCCTTCGGGCTAGCCACAGCACCAAGGATGTTCACCAAGGTGATAGTGGTAGTGGCGGCAATACTGCAGAAGGAAGGAGTCCTCGTACATCCTTACTTGGACGACTGGCTGATCAGGGCAAAGTCACCAGAGGAAAGCATCCAATCAACCAACAGTCAAGTCTCTATTGGAGAGCCTCGGATGGGTGGTCAACACGAACAAGAGTTCCCTGCAGCCCTCACAATCGTTGGAGTACCTGGGGGTCCACTTCGACACCAAGGAAGACAAAGTCAGCCTGACTCCCACAAGGAGATCAAAACTGTGGAACCGGTTGCAATCCTTGATGAGCGACCCTCGCCCCTCGGCATGGGATTACCTGCAGGCCCTAGAGCTGATGGCATCCACACTGGAAGTGGTCCCCTGGGTGAGGGCCCACATGAGGCCTCTACAACACTCACTGCTGTCCCGTTGGAACCCACGGTCGCACAATTACACCGTACGCTTACCTCTCCTGGGTACAGTCCGGACCAAACTACGCTGGTGGCTGCAGCCCAGCCACATGAACAGAGGCTGAAGACTGTCATCCCCAACCTGGACTCTGCTAATGACAGACGCCAGTCTACGGGGATGGGGAGCACACTGCGGGGAACTAACCGCCTAAGGGCAGTGGAACGCAGAAGAGGCAGGATGGAACATCAATCGCCTGGAAGCGCGGGCAGTCAGACTCGCCTGCCTGCGGTTCGCTCAAAGACTCCGAGGCAAAGCGGTTAGAGTGATGTCCGACAACGCCACAACAGTTGCCTACGTCAACAGACAAGGGGGAACCAGAAGCCAACAGGTGTCACTGGAGATAAACCCACTGATGGCATGGGCGGAAGCAAATCTAAAGGAGATCTCCGCCGCCCACCTCGCCGGGAAGGACAACATCACGGCGGACTTCTTCAGCAGAGAAAGTCTAGACCCAGGAGAATGGAAGCTATCTCCCACAGCCTTCCGGATGATAGTAAACCGGTGGGGAACACCAGAAATGGACCTCCTGGCGAACAGAACCGCCAAGTACCCAGATACTTCAGCCGCAAGTGGGATCTACAATCCCAAGGGATCGATGCCCTGGTGCAAACCTGGCCACAGGGCACCCTACTATACGCCTTCCCGCCATGGCCCCTTTTGGGCGCAATGATTCACAAGATACAGCGATACAAGGGACTAGTTCTTCTGGTGGCCCCGGATTGGCCAAGAAGACCGTGGTACGCAGACATGAGAAGACTGCTGGCAGGGAACCCTCTACCCCTGCCCCCTCTGAGACCTGCTACAACAAGGTCCGATAGTCCACGAGGACCTGACTCAATTCTCTCTTACGGTCTGGCCATTGAGAGGGCTTGCCTGAAGAAGAGCGGATACTCGGGGGCTGTAATAGACACCCTCCTCCGAGCACGCAAGTTCTCCACATCGCTAACATACATAAGGATCTGGAGAATATTTGAGGCCTGGTGCGAAGATCACGACATCAAGGCACACTCACTTAAAGTTCCCGTGATGCTGGAGTTCCTACAGAATGGACTTCAGAAAGGACTGTCCCTCAATTCCATTAAAGTACAGGTGGCAGCACTGGCATGCTTCGGCACCAGGGACGACAGTGATAGCCTAGCCTCTCACCCGGATGTGTCACGTTTCCTGAGAGGAGTCAAACACATTCGCCCACCGCTGAAGTGGCCGGTGCCTCTGTGGAACCTCAACCTCGTCCTGAACTTCCTATCTGGATCCACCTTCAGACCTCTGCGAGGCCTATCACTCCGTCAGCTGACACTGAAGATTGTCTTCCTCCTGGCAGTTTGCTCAGCGCGACGCATCTCTGAACTACAAGCACTGTCTTGCCGTGAGCCCTTCCTTAGGTTCACCCCAGGATCCATCCAACTGCGCATGGTACTGTCATTCCTTCCCAAAGTGGTCTCCCACTTCCATCTGAACCAGACCATCTCGCTCCCCTCGGCGGGAGCCCTGGAGAATTCGGAAGAAATTCGTAACCTGCATCACCTCAACGTTGGCAAAATCCTCTCTAGATACCTGGAAATGTCAGAACCCGTACGGAAGACGGACCACCTTTTCGTCCTTCACAGCGGGAAAAGAGTAGGGGAAGCAGCCTCGCGGGCAACCATAGCCTGCTGGATCAAGGAAGTTATCAAGACGGCCTATGTAGAAGCAGGGAAACCTCCACCTCTACAGGTCAAGGCCCATTCAACCAGAGCCCAGGCAGCGTCCTGGGCAGAAACAAGAATGATGTCGCCTGTCGAGATCTGCAGGTCGGCGACATGGTCCTCCATCCATACCTTCTCCAGATTTTACCGTCTGGATGTTCAGGCTCGGGAGGACACGGCATTCGCAAGGGCAATACTAAGTGGGTCACAGGCAGCCTCCCACCCGGTTCGGAAGTAGCTTTTATACATCCCATTGGTTCTGAGTCCATCTGCTACACGCTAGGAAATGGAGAAATTACTTACCTGATAATTTCGTTTTCCTTAGTGTAGACAGATGGACTCAGCAGCCCGCCCTTGGCTGCCATCACGCATGGTATTGCAAATGATTCAAGGGTAAGCCTCCTTTCGTTTACCTAGGTCTCCACCCGGCTGGGTGTCGACGCTTTCCGGTTGAGCTCCCTGGCGGTCTCCAGCTATACTCAATCGACCAGTTCAAATTATTCCAGTTAATCAAGTTATAAAGTTTATATAGTTACGAAGTTATACAAGTTAATCAAATTAACCAATCGGTCAGTCAAGCATATATCCACAATGCTTTGCAAGGAAGAATACTGAGGATCTGCACTTCCTGCAGGGGTATATGTACTAGGGGCTGACGTCAGATTGAAATCTGCTCCGTCTCCAACTGCTAGCACGAGTACACTATACCCATTGGTTCTAAGTCCATCTGTCTACACTAAGGAAAACGAAATGATCAGGTAAGTAATTTCTCCATTTATGCTTTTAATCATAATAGACAGCAATTACAGCTTGTCACTGAATGGGTTAAATTATACAATACAACATAAGCAAGACATATTGGCTGATCCACATAAAATTATACAAGAAGAAAAAAAAATTTCAGGAATAGCATCCACCCCAGAGCCTTATATACCTTAAGGTAATACTCCCATTATAAAGTAATAGGGAGATCCAAAATGCTAAATATTTGAGATGATTACAAGAAAACCAGGTAAAGCATTAGAAGGTGGTTAACGCTCATTACTACCTCCCTTGATCAGGATACAGTGGTATCTTTAGGTAAACATGCATCAAGAAATTTACGCAACTCAAGCGGTTCAAACAACACAAACCTTTCACTTTTGTATTTTACTACACATTTACTGGGGTAATAGGTTATCTGAACCCCGAGGTTCTTGGCCTCTTGGCTCATCTGGAGAAAATTCTTCCTAAATAATTGAGTAGTTCTAGTTATATCAGAAAAAGTCCAAATTGTTTGCTCTAAATATGGTTTATCTCTATTTCTAAGGGACATTTTTAATATTTTATCTCTATCTATAGCATGCACAAATCTTGTACATAAAATTCCACGGTATTCAACTTGCTCATCCATTGGTAGTTCCAAAAAAGCAGTAATATTACTCAAATTATGTTGTTGGATATCTCTTTTCTGAGTATCATCATTCTTTTTATTGCCCAATGTCACAAAGAATATCTTTGCTATTGGCGGAATTTCATCCAGAGGTAGCTGTAAATTTTCAACCATATATTTTTTATACTGCTCATACGGAGATATAAGCTTAACACTGGGGGAAAGTTAAGTATTCTTAGATTTTTATATCTTGCTTGATTTTCCATAGTCTCGATTTTCCTACTGTTCACCAATTCACCTTGGATCAATCCTGCTTGGACTTTTTCCATCTGGTTGACCCGATTTTCAAGGCCCTGTAATTTCCCAGAAATAAATATTATTTATGCTAGCCTCATTTTATTTCTTATTTTCTGTTTACTTAAAAACGTATAGCCCACCCACCTATCAAAATACAAACAGGGAACAACTTCTAATGTGATATTTCTTGACCACCTTTTATTTATTTATTTATTTTTAGCTTTTCTATACCGAAGTTCCTGTAAAATATACATATCACATCGGTTTACAATGTATCTACAACATTCGCTCAGGGCGATACAAAGAACAGTGGTGGCAATTAACAGTAAAACGGGTCATAACATATTGAATCATAACATAACATGGAGCAAAATATTGATTAGGGGAAGCTCGAGATGCCATAAGGGCTTCATGTTGTACCTTTAAGTGAGTTTCTTGCATAAAAATATCTAATTTTTGATGGGCTAGTTCTCTAAAGAATATTCGCCTTTTAAATGGAGTATTAAGCCCTTTTACATTAATAGAGCCTATACGAATAGATGCCATAGTTAACTATGAATTCCTGTCCCATCAAGCCCCATGCCAGTGAGATGCACATCCTGCTGTCGCCCCAAATTATCGTATATATGGATGATGAAGTATGTGAAATGTCTCTGAATACCCTAAATACCCAGTTAATCCCAAGTATATACCATTCAAGAATAACCCCCCATCCTGGCTGAAACCATTGCCCTCCATAAAGAAAGTCCCCCTTCCCCTTAAAGATCTGCCATTACCTCCCTGCAGATCCATTCTCCTACCTTTCTGGAGGATGATTAGAGCTATCATTACACTCCCTTTTACAATACCCACCTTCACATTCAAGATACATAGTGCACCAAAAGGTTAACTTTTAACATATGAGGATTTGAAAGATAACAGGCTAACTTTTGAGAAAATAATACACCACAGAGTCCAACAGTCCTCTGCTACAGGAATACAAACCACTGTTATTGGAATCTTATTGCTGATAAAGTCAGGATTCAGCCACCGCTCTTGCTTTTCTGCCGTCATTTCTATGTAATTTGATTTACACTTATTTTTCCAGAGCCTTGGAATATAGGCTTGGGAACAGAAGATAATTAAACTGATAAAATTAGCATATGCTGTTCTCTGCTTCTTGTTAAGCTGCTGGATGCACTGTTCTATGTTAGTTCCTTAAAGCTTTTGGGGAAAAAAATTGCTAAATACCCAGATAAGTCTTCTTTGTCTAAGGTTAGACCTGTTTTTGAGCAGGTCTAACTAACTCGGAGAAGTGATCCGTCTAAGGCTGAATATCGCCATCATGTAATGCTGCAGAGCCACCCCTAACACCCACTCAGGGGTAACCCTGTGGCCCCTTTGAGGGCCCCACCAAGCACTGCCCGGCCCCCCTGCACCTGCGCACGCGTTTCTACACTGGCAACCTCTCACCCACCACCTGGGCTCCTGCTTGCGTCTGAGCAAGGTCTCCCGCCCGCAAGCTATCCTCTGGTGCTATCTAGGGACACAAGGGAAGCACAGTTCCTAAAAATACAATCGGCTAGAAAACAGTTTGCAAAAGAAACATAATCAATAATAAAAGCCAGACATTCACCCATACCTCAGTACAGGCTAAAAAGAAATGCAGTGAAAATCATCATTTAAGAGCCATGCCTTGCATTGTTTTCAAAAGGCACTTGTAATACAACATAGCAGTAAGCTAGTATAATAATAAAACTGCCATTAATACATCATTAAATATCTTCCTTACATGAGTCCATGGAAAAACATATAAAAACAAGAAAAAATGAAAACATAATCATCATCATCACTACCTAGCAGCCATGGAAACATGGTGATAGCTGATGGTTTAAATCTAAATCTGCCTAAAAATCTATAGCCCAATCAACACTATGTGAAACATATAAAAGTGGATTCAATCTAATAGATGCAAATCTGACAAAGAAAGAGGCAAGTGAAGTAGAAAACAATATAAAAACAAGAAAAACTTCACTCAATAATTACTGTAGCAGTTGCAAACCAATCAGGAGAAAAAGATTTCAGCTATCCAAGGAAACAAAGCTCTCACTTGCAAATGGAAAACAAATAAAAAAAAAAAACCTCCTTCCAACCAAAATTAAAATTTATATCAAAATTTGTTTTTCAGAAAATGCACTGGTGTAACCACTTAACTTAATATTTAAGAGTAGTGAAATCACTAAACTTAATAATCTTAAAATATGATTGCAGCAGTCTATTCAAGTATAAGAAAATTCACAGAGCTTATTCAATTTCACAGTCTTCAGATAGTTTCCTTAAACAAGATTAGTATTATCTTCAGACAAATTACTGGATCTGATTTCAAACATCCAATGTGGCTTTTTTGCCATATACTGGCTGCATTAGGAATTCAAAAGCTTGTTTTCACATTGTCATTAGATATATTCTGCTGCAAAAGTATAATTAAAACAGTGAACTAATAATCAGAACAAATTCTTTCAACCAACTTACATGTAAAGTGTTGCTTCAATCTCAAAAAGACATTTTATGTGGCAAAACTTCTACAGGATCCTTTAACAGCATAGACCACAATATTGGCATTGTGAGCTTCTATATATATTTTATTCTTCAACCAATCCCTAGTCTCATCTAGAGCATATGATTACTATAAATTCATAGTGAATCTTGTGGGCTCTTAAACTTATGACATCTAGATTTAAAATGTCTTATACAGCCAATCACAACCCTCAGCTCAAACATATGATATTCTCTATCCAATCAATGCTGATTTTGGTATTGTAAACTTATATACAAACAGTCTCTTCTTCAAGCAATCCCTGGTCGCAACTAAAACATATGGCAACTGTCCAATCAGTGTGAATCTTTTGGGCTTATAAACTTATGGCATCTAAATATACATCGATGTCTTGTGATGTTTACCATCCTCAAGTGAGAGCCTTACTTCCTTGGATAGATGAAGCCTTTTGTTCCCCATCTTTTTTTGCAATTGCTACAATAATTATTGAGAGAAGTTTTTCTTGTTTTTATGTTTCAATCTTAACTGATCCCAACTTTTCTGCACCCAAAATTCAGATATCTAGGAATTGCACCTGTCAAAATAGCTGCTTCTTGAGCAAGAGGCAGAATATATAACTGGATTTATAATATAACTCCTGTAATACTGGTTTCATTTATTTATACAAGAAAAAATTGATCACAGTAAGCACTGATTCCTATTATAAAATCAGAATTAGTTTTTATTATAATTTTATAGATTTTATTTATTTACTTTCTGGCTTTTTTTGACTCTTCAAAGTGGATTACAGTCAGATACTGTAGGTAATTTTCTTTGAAGCACCACTTTCTTATTGAATCTATCTAATTATCAACACTGTGCTGTTCATTTATTTGAAGAATTTGCCTTAAATGCAGCTTCTTGCTTTTAGTGGCTTTCATAAGTGCAAGCATTGGGACAGTCTTATTATATGGCTAGTATCCAGTAAATGCAAAGGGAGTATATTTTAAAATATTATGAATGTAAGATTATTCTGTTTATTTCCTCAGGCCATTTCAGTGAACATTAACAGAGGCTATTAATTTCATTCATTCTAGTAAAATCCATTTTGCATTATCTAGCATGGTCTTACATAAGTGACAATTTTGCAAACTAAAATACTATACAATTCTTTTTATTTTTTCTAGGTTATATAGATCTGTAGGAGATTATGATGTGCTTCGTGGTATTTTCAGTGGAAAAATTGGGACAAAGCCACTTACCCAGGATGCACTGTTATCAGAAGCAAAATCTGATTATGCTAAAGCAGCTAAGCTGTATGATGAGGTAAAAACATACCCATGCCATGCTCCCTTCCTTCCTGCCTCCTCCCAAATAAGCAATACATGTAAGATGTAAAGGGCCACTAGCAAGAATTGAGTGTACAAATCACATTTTAATGCAGAAATACTTGTTTCTTCCTATATTTTACCCACTGGGTCACAGTATTTGCTCCTAGTGGGTACATAATAAGAACAAAGGTCAGCAAACAATAAAACCACCTTACTGGCCTGTAACAGGTCTATCCTACCGCTCGTTTGTAACGAGCGGTAGGAAGAGCTGCGTTAGTGCCCGGCGCACCCGCAGTTGCCGCACGCACAGTGCAGCTCACCTACCGCTCGATCCTGTATGTAAATAGCTTGCAAATGCAAGCTGCGTCTAAGAAGCGTCCGTGAGGCCCGCGCAACCCATTTTACTGTATAGAGCGCCTATACAGTATCCTGGGTGCGCGGGCCTAAGGCTTAACGGCCACGCTGGTATCTGTCATTTCAAATGTCATTTGAAATGACAGATACCAGGAAGTCGGGATTGCCAGTCCCCTCTCCCCTCCTCCCGAAGCAGGGCTTGACTAGTTTTTGGGAGTTAACACTCCTTTCCTCAGGTCCAAACAGAATGTGCAAGGGAGTTATTGCTCCTGAAAAATAGTCAAGAAATATATTGTTAGTCCAATATAAAAGTTAGATTTTTTGTTGATATTTATTTCCTTGATAATTCAGGTAAATTGTTAATTTAATAGTATTATAACTTGAAAATCTGAGACTTGTTGCAAGCATTTGTTTAAAATTTTCATTCCACAGGAGCCATTCATTCCATGATGAATGGCTCCTGTGATATTTTGTCAAAGTTCTTAAATTTGTCTGATAGAAAAAAAAAAGGCACTTGTGTGTTTTATTTAATTTAGACATTTTTATTTCACCCAAACAGGAGATGTAATCCTAGACAGATCACAGAAATAAAGCATAAACATCAAAATAAAATAAAAAATGACCAATAAACATGTAATATTATATTCATCATAAATCATACAAAAAGTGACATGGGCTATAAAACTTTAATCTTAAACTTACTTATGTTTTACTAGGAAAACCTTGTGAAAAATAAAAAAGCCTTTTAACTGATTTCTGAGCAATCTGTAGTCAGATATATTACAAATGTCAAGGGATTTTTAGTTTACAGAGCAGGACCCACAGTGCAAAAAGCCTGCTACCTGGTATCTTGCAAATATGCCTCCTTGTGGAAAGGTAGATCACACAGCTGTTTCTGAGCAAACTGCAATGCAATAAATCCAAATGCAATAAATCCAAATGCAATAAATCCAAAATGAATGTCATCTCCCCTCCCCGCCAAGAGCTTTATAGACACAAGTGACTTTAAAGGTAGTTTTCTGAAAAACTGACAGCCATTGCAACTTGGGGTTAAGGTGATCCCTAACTACAGCATTAATGATTAAATGAGTGGAGTTCTGCAGCATCTGAAGTTCCCAAAGCTGATTTTTAGGAAGGCCTACGTATAATGAATTACAATAATACATAGCATTCAAGGCAACAATCTACACAACAAACAGAAAATGTTCAACAGTAAGAATGTATTTAAACTTAGACAAGTCTGAGCTTTTAAAACAAAGATGTAAGCACAGCCTGAATTGAATATAAAACTTTAAAGATAGTTGGGATTCTAACAACGTCCCCAAATCCCTATGCTTTGCTTCAAAAGGAGGCTTAATTTTATTAAATTGAGAAGTTGGAAGAACATCTGGTTTAACTGACCATAGGATCTGGTTTAACTGACCATAGATCCATAGGACTTCCATCTTTCAGATAGTTATATACCTTATTGTTGCATCCGTCGGTCTCAGACTGCTTCGCCCGACATGCCTTACCTCTATTTCAGCCTTTTCCACCAGCCTCGGGAGAATAGCGTCCGTAGCGTCTCCTTGCTGCACCCTCCGGCATCCCCGGAGCGGCTTTGGCACGGCGTCCCACCATGTTGTACCTGAGGCCTCCTAGGGCGCGCACGCACGCCTCACATCTTATAGCAGTGTTGGCGCAAAACTCGGGGCGTCCCCTTCGAGTGACATCGCTGCTTTCGACTACAAAAGGTTGCCCATTTGCTGACTCTCGCTGAGTTAGCAAAGGATTGGATATGGATTGGATTTGTTCCGGTCTGAAGCTGCTCTGCCGCTTCTGCTGCTGCTAGAAGCTATCTACACCCTCCGGGGTTCTACTAACCTGGGTACCTGCTCCTCGGGGGCCCTTTGCTTATTTCCAGGTGCCTATCCTGAATCCAGGTACTCGCTCCTCGAGGGCCTGTGTGTCTATCCTGGTGCCTGCTACCAATTCTTCTACCTGCTGGAACGCTACCTATCAGCTACAGAGAGTGAGTACTGCTTCTCCTAGTCTGTTAGAATTCTGATAGCGGGTTGGCAATCTATTGTAGATCTGCTGCTGGATACTCCTGTAAAGGGAGGAGTTAGCAATCTGTTGCACTCCGTAGGCGGAGTTAGCAATCTGTTGTAGATCTGCTATGTGGATGAGAGTTGCTAGCAGAGAGAATAGCAGTCTGATAGAATCCCCTCCCCAAAGGGGAGGAGTAGCAATCTGTAGTGAGCTGCTTCCTATGGGTCTGCTAAGGAATGGCAATATGTTATGATGAGGACTGCAGAGTTGACAATCTGTACCAGCGGAGCCCTGGAGATGGTGCACAGCTGGACAGAAAATAAATAGGTGAATCCTTGGGCAGATGACAGCGCCCCCAGGAGGAAGTCCCGAGAGGGACCACCGGCTAGGCTGGAGTATGGAGACAGACACAGATAGTTCTTTTACTAGATAAGTAGTATAACCACCAGAGGTGGCAGTAGTGAGCTGGTGTGCCCGGCAGGGCTGAAGTCCCTCAGATACTGGAACTGCAATTCCCAGGTTGCTGAGCTGCAAAGAGACTGTAGATAGTGAATAGACAGGGTATGCAGATATACATAGTCAGTACTAGATGATACCTCACATAAGGTCTTGAGATAGCTCAGTAGCTGGATGGGGTTAGGCCCTCGAGGAGCGAGTACCTGGTTCCAGGGAAAGCTCTGAGAACGCGGTGGTCACTCACAATAATCTATAGCTTCTAGTCAATAGAGAATCTTCAGAGTGTTCAGGAACATAGGCCCTTGAGGAGCGAGCACCGGTTCCTATATACCAACTGAAAGAGTAACTCACAAATGTCTGTACATGCAATAGCTTCTGGGCAAGGAGAATCTTCAGAATGTTCAGGAACATAGGCCTTCGAGGAGCGCATACCAGTTCCTATCTGTAGTCTGAATAATAACTCACAATGTCCGTCTCTTGCGATCGCTTCCAGGCAATGGAGAGTCTTCAGAGAGTTGTTTAGGAACATGGGCCCTCGAGGAGCGAGTACCGGTTCCCTTCTGTAATCTGAAATAGAGAGAGAGAATGAGGCCCCCCCCGAGGAGCGGGTACCCCTGGTAGGCCCGGAGAGGCAATGCTGCAAGAGTGAAGTGGGTCCGAAGGAAATCCCTCAAACAATCCTTTGGGTGCAGAGTAGTCTTTGGACAGCCGAAGCTAGTCCAGTCGGAGTCCTTGCTAACTCGATCTGTTAGCAAAAGTAAAGGCCTTTTATGTTGGAAGCGGATGACGTCAATACAGGGGGATGCCCCTGAGGTTCGCGCCCTTGCTGGTACATACTTCGGAGTGCGTGCGCACCCTACGTCATCAGGAACATGGTGGATCCGCAGCATCGAGCCGGCCCGGGGACGCCAGGGAGAAACGGCAAGGAGACGTCACAGCATCATGCCGTCCATCAGGCACGGAGGGAGTCGCCACACAGGTAGAGAGGGTGGAGCAAGGGCGAAAGCGGGCACAAACGCAACAACGCGTTCGCCCTCTCGTGGGCTAGTGGTCTCCTCAATGCATACCCTCCACTTCCACTCATATCGAAGACTCTCGTGAAGTTGCGGAGGGACAAGGGCGTAATGATTCTGATAGCCCCTCACTGGCCACGCCAAGTGTGGTTCCCAGTCATCCAGGACCTGTCAGTACACCGGCACATTCCTCTGGGGAAGGATCCGCTTCTGATAACTCAGAACGATGGATACCTGCTCCATCCCAACCTTCAGGCCCTATCGCTGACTGCCTGGATGTTGAAAGGTTAATACTCCAACCTCTTAACCTTTCAGAGTCGGTGTCCCGAGTCCTGGTTGCTTCGCGAAAGCCTTCCACAAGAAGGTCTTATCATTCTAAATGGAAGAGGTTTACAGTCAGGTGCACTTCCATGTCCATAGATACCTTCACTTGTTCCACGGCGAAGATAGCTCTCTGCTTCAACGGCAGGGGAGAAAGTCTGATACTTCACTTTCAGTGCATATCCAGCATAGCTCTCTGCTTCAATGGCAGGGGGAAAATTCTGATACTTCACTTTCAATGCATATCCAGCATAACTCTCTGCTTCAACGGCAGGGGGAATGAAGAAAAGTGGATCTATATACAGACAACAGTCAACAAGGACTGAATTACATAGTCTGAGTAAACAAATAAGGATGCGTGTAGTTTGCTTATTGCGGCAGTTACTACCCCTAACTAATTAAGCTAGATATTTCACTTAGATGCAGTTCCAACACTGCTCTCTACATTAATGGTGGGGGTGGAAGGGAAATAAAATCAAAATGTTACTAAGAGCCTAGAGTAACAGAAGTATGAGAGAAAAAAAGTGCGAAACTTGCTGGGCAGACTGGATGGGCCGTTTGGTCTTCTGCCGTCATTTCTATGTTTCTATCTCTGGTACTTGTCAGTCAGGCCTGAAAACTTCCCCCACCAGGGTGCATGTCAGCGCGGTAGCTGCTTTTCATAAGGGCGTGGGGGATGTCGCTATTTCAACACAACCCTTAGTAACACGCTTCATGAGAGGCTTGCTTTACCTGAAACCTCCATTGTGTCC
Source organism: Rhinatrema bivittatum (assembly GCF_901001135.1). Lineage (NCBI taxonomy): Eukaryota > Metazoa > Chordata > Amphibia > Gymnophiona > Rhinatrematidae > Rhinatrema > Rhinatrema bivittatum. Next base: position 623,194,637 of record NC_042616.1, on the reverse strand, counting down.
TCCGGCCCCTGCTTGGGACCTTAACGTGGTTTTGGGGCAGCTCATGAAACCTCCGTTTGAGCCTCTCCACTCTTGTGATCTCTGCTATCTAACCTGGAAAGTAGTTTTTCTTCTCGCTATCACCTCCGCTCGCAGAGTTGGTGAGTTGCAGGTTTTAGTTACCTACCCGCCTTACACTAAAATTCTGCATGACAGGGTGGTGCTCCGCACTCACCCTAAGTTTTAACCGAAGGTAGTATCGGAATTTCATATTAATCAATCCATCATTTATTTAAAAGTTTTTATATACCGCACAATGTGGCATTTACATGTCCGTCCATTGTCGCAATGAAAACACCTCAGACGGTCTTCAGGGTGAAGCATGCTCTCCCAGGCTTTTGGGAAGGCTGCTCTTTTATTGTAAATGATCTCATAGCATTTGATATGATACATACGTCACATGTTTACTGCTACAATATTTCCACATAAATGTTTATGCTGACCTTTTACTACGTGGGTGCAGAGAGGTGCAAACGGTCAATCTTCAGGCAGGGAGGGGGGAGGTCATTAGCTGGTCATGAGGCAATGGTACTGAGCTATCTAGGTGTGAAAAACCACATACATGCTAGTAGGTCATAAACTAAGCTGGTGCTGCAAAGCTTTTGCTGCAAAGCTTTTGCCCTAGATATGTTCCTTGCAGACTTCCTGTTAGCTATAGACAGGAAGTATGTTTGCTTGCTAAAACTTGCTGCGGTCGGAGCAAAACAGTTTCTTTACGCTAAGAGTAGGTTTTAGACATGGGACAGATGTTGACCTTCTGAGGTGGCGTGCCATCAGTCAGGGAAGCCAAACACCCAACCCCCACATCTGGTCTTTTTTTTTTCTTGTTTTTAATTTTAAGTAGCATGAAGTACATCCCTGTATCCAGGCCGAGATTGAGGTTTTAGAATGGATATGAGATGGGGTATGCACCGAAGGCAGCAAGCCAAACAAAGAAGGAAACCTATTATCAAGAATACAACAGGAATAAGTCGTGTGATACCACCGATATTAGGAAGCCAGGACTATAGCCAGTCCCAGGGGGATGCTGGTGTTCTTATCTGAGGGTGGCACTTCTGCAATCATGGCCTCTATCTGCTCTATGGTATGTGTGAGATTTGTTTTATAATCTGATATATATATATAGCAATGAGAATAGTCTTTCTAAGACTTGGAGCCAGGAGATATTGTGAAATTGTGCATGTGTTCAGTGATGGTTTAAGGAAGGAGTATTTTCTAGACATGATGTGGTGCAGAATGAATGTTTGATTGCAATATGGGTATTTCCCTAGCCTGAGCCCTGTGATACTGTCATTATTTTATTTCAACAAAAACAGCATTAATTTGTACCCTACTATTCAAATACATTACTGTGTAATTGACTGGTGAATTTATAAAGGACCCATTGGTAAGTCCATGGGTAAGTAGTCCATCCTGATAGGTTAAAAAGAACTGCATGCATCAATAGTCCTTCTCTGGAATGGGTTGGCATGTGTATGCAAAACCCAGCAATCTGTTTTTTCAATAGTTGTGATAAAGTCTGTGCATCGGTAATGTACATATTGGATTGTCAATAGTTCTTGTTCAGACATCGCAATGGCAGGAGAGATGAAGCTAAATATGAGTATACAGAACACAATTGTTAATGAGTTGGCATTCAGGCAAGAAAAGGCAGCTAATAAGTTCTCTGGAGTTTTCTCAAAGCCTTGCTGTTCCAGGAGTTGTGCAGATTGGTGGGATAGGGCTTTGATCTATCTCCAGGTCATCAGGGGCTGCTTTTTGCGGGGAGTCCGGTCTCTGACCGTCTGTGGATTGTGGAGGCTCAGGGAGAAGTTTGGGATCGGGTTTTGTGGATCCGGACACCTTATCATCTTTCCACGGCTTCATACAATGGATTGGCACCCAAATTGGACCTGTGAAAGAAAGCACAGTAGCATGCCCGGGAACGGGACCATGCCAGACAGTATTAGGCAATACAAAACTGACGGTTGTGGGTGACTAACTTTAGTCCCATAATGATTATCCGCGACTGTGGTCTGATTTGAAGTTGATATATTTAGATGATTTAAAGTGTTTTGGGGGGAAGACCAATGGCAAAGTCCAATGGCATGGCATTTCCCGCTTTCTGTTTGTTTGTGTGTATGCTCCAGGAAGAGAAGAAGCAACATTACAAACATACTGGCTATCAGAAATAATGTTTAAATTAGCATTGATAAAAATTGCAAGGGTAGAATGACTGCAGCTAGTTCTGCTTTTTGCGCTGACTGCTGCAGCAAGATTAATAAAATTTAATGATGTCATAGTCAATCTTACAGCAAGGTGTATCAATTTTTCATTCATCAAGGCTTAAATTATGATATGTGTTTCTTGTAGCGTCGGGTACCTAATATAGGGAAAAAACTGAAATTCAGATTAATTAATGACATTTCATTATGGCTATAATTCTACTATTACTAATCTTATATAATGTTTTTCCACTTTATGAGTAAAAACAATGAAGCATCAGCTTAAGTGTCATAGCAAGATGTAACAGAAATAAATTAGATCAAAGATCAAAAATCAAAAGGATGTGTAAGAAATGTTTGAAAAAAATGTTAAAAGAAGCTGCAAAGTAAAGCGTTCATCTTCACATGTCTCATGACAGGAAGACTGTCAATCTGGAAAATATTAAAATCTAGCACTCAGCAAAAAATTATTAAGGCAATGATTAAAGTGAAATTGTTACATTTTGAACCTTGGAGAATTAATTCTATTATACCATTTAATAAAATCAATTTGGATTTGCAAGAAAAGACTTGGGAGGGATTGGTTTAGATGTAGCAACCTCCATGAGCAAAAAATAAAAGTTCAGAATTCTGAATAAAATTTAGAAAAAGAAAATAAAACTGAAGTTTCCTGAAATAAAACTAGTATTCAAAGAGTTATTAAGATAACAAAAAAACAATATGGTATATCTGGTAGTAACATTTGGTAGAATAACACAGTGCCTCCTAGTGGATGCACTATCATCACTTTATAGATGTTAACCTAGAATAAATTTAAGCAATAAGATTCTGAGCTGAAGTATAATGTGCAATACTAAGTAATTAGAATAATTAGAACTTAAACATCAAACAGTTAATTATCAAATGAGTAGAGCTGGAATATGCTCCATTTAAACAAAAGTAACTGTTTTTTTCTTATTTCCGTTCGCCGCACAAGTCACTGACAAAAGTACTTCTATAAGCAGTGCTGTGCCTGTCACCACAAAACTTACTTCCGTTCAGCACTGATCGTAAATTTTAACACTAGGAAATGTCTTTGTCAGTAACCTCAATTCAGTATATCAGAGATATATACAAATACAGAATTAGAGAGATAAACTGCAGTACTAAGTTCAGTTTTTTTATTTTCAAAAGTTCTCCCTCCCCCACACGAGTTAACAACAGAAAGACAGTGTGTTTCTCAAGAGAAAAATAAACAGAGGAAAGAGAACTCCATTCAATGAATCAATAGTCAGATTTTATCCTAATCTACTTTATCCTAAAAACTAAACTAATTCTGTGCACTATTAATGTAATCAATAGCTATGAAATATAAGGTTCAGAATCACGAGGTCATTTTAATTTTGGTCCGATTTAACTTTGTGAAAAGGGAAACATTTCACATGAAATTTATAGTGTCTTGGCCAAATTTCAACACAGTTGTAACATACATTGAATCTTTTTTGATGTGCGAGGGGCCCCTATCATTTCCTGTAGGGAAATGTGCTTTAAATACGTATGTTTTGTTTATTCTGGTTTCCAATAGAGCATTGTACTGTCTTATTAACTCATTTCTCTCACGTTGGAACCGTTCTTGCTTATATCGCTGCTGCGATATTAGGAGTACCTGGCCCAAGGTCATATATGCTAATTTCTTGGAAGACCTGGGAGCATTTTTACTGCGTACGGCACTCCGGGCGGTGTTCAATTCAATTGTTGTCAGAGATCCTTCCAGAGGACAGACTCTTTTTTGTGGGCTTAAGGCAAGCGTCCATCCGTGAAATAAATCAACCCAAATGGTGACATAAAAAAATGAACGTTCTAATTTGGCAACTTGTGCTGCTGGAGGACCAGCGACAGGCGAAGGTACAATGACTTTTTCAACTTCCTCACTACTGTCCGTGCCTTCCTCATTATTCTCAAGGAAAATAGGCATGGATTGGAGGCAAGGGTTAGGTGACAGGTCAGGAGGTTCAATCAGTGACAATTCAGGAAGGTCAGGAGGCAGTGACAGTTCAGGATACAGGGAATTTATGGGTGGTGAAAGAGCTTTAGGGTAAGGCGGAGAGAGACTAGCTTCTCTGATTTCAGTGTCTTTAGCTTCCTGAGGTTTTTTCTCTGAGATGAACGCAGAGGAAACCACGGGAGCCGTGGTTGGGGACTGTGCCTTGTGAGTGTGTGTTCCCAGATGTTCTATGGATTCATATTCTATCCTCCCTAGTTCATTAATTCTTTCTGTAATGGGAAAGACTTGAAGTCCTTCTAATAATTCTTCTCCTGTAAGATTTTCTTTGCAAATTGGACCACACTGGCCAGGTTGTGGTTCAATTGTGCCTAGGAGCTGTTTTTCTGAATCAAACTGAGAGGTCTGAATGGACTGCGTCATGGGTTCTGGCATGGGAAGCTGAGGATACAGCGAAGTTGCTGTTCCTGAGGGATTTTGCAAATCTGGTAAGGGATGAGTGTGTGTACTAGCTGTGCTGACGGACAGTCTGTCTGTTTCTTTACTGTCTGTGTCTAAGGACGCATGAACTAAAAGTGGTGGCTTGAGATTTTTAGTCCTGATGTGTTCTAAAGTCTCTGTACATTTTTTCCAGAGCAATAACTGCTTTAAAGGAGCTCGTGGATATGTATGCAGACTATTACCTATCTGGATCCAATCTTCTACATTTAGAGTTCCTGATTCGGGGTACCAGGGACAACGACAAGCTATTTCTTTCATCAATTTTTCCATGTCCCCCAATTTGATATGTACCCTTTCTCCCTTGGTGACTAAATAATGATTCTTCACTAATATTTTCAGTTCTTCCGCATGACTTCTATGCTGAATTGAAATGCTATCTCCCATACTCACGAATGTTTGGGAACAAACTCGCTGAATAAATACTTACGACGGGTCTGTTGTAGGGAGCAAACTCGCTGAGAAAAAAAAATACTTACGTTTGCAGGAGCGAGTTTTGCTGTTTTACGATGCGCATCTAGGCTTTCTGTCCAGCCGAATGAGCAGGGAGTTGTCACGTCTCGGGTCACTCCTTGGATCAAGACTTACATCACGTCGGGCTCACCACATGTCGCAATGAAAACACCTCAGACGGTCTTCAGGGTGAAGCATGCTCTCCCAGGCTTTTGGGAAGGCTGCTCTTTTATTGTAAATGATCTCATAGCATTTGATATGATACATACGTTACATGTTTACTGCTACAATATTTCCACATAAATGTTTATGCTGACCTTTTACTACGTGGGTGCAGAGAGGTGCAAACGGTCAATCTTCAGGCAGGGAGGGGGGAGGTCATTAGCTGGTCATGAGGCAATGGTACTGAGCTATCTAGGTGTGAAAAACCACATAAATGCTAGTAGGTCATAAACTAAGCTGGTGCTGCAAAGCTTTTGCTGCAAAGCTTTTGCCCTAGATATGTTCCTTGCAGACTTCCTGTTAGCTATAGACAGGAAGTATGTTTGCTTGCTAAAACTTGCTGCGGTCGGAGCAAAACAGTTTCTTTACGCTAAGAGTAGGTTTTAGACATGGGACAGATGTTGACCTTCTGAGGTGGCGTGCCATCAGTCAGGGAAGCCAAACACCCAACCCCCACAGTCCATCATCCTACCTACCTTCTTTCCCAGGCCCCATTCAAACCCAGGAGAACAAGCTCTGCATTCCTTGGACTGCAAACATGCCCTAGCTTTCTATCTAGACCACACGTCGGCCCACAGGAAATCCACTCAATTGTTTCTTTCGACGCGATCAAATTGGGAAATCCTGTGGGAAAGCAAACCCTCTCCTCCTGGTTAGCGGACTGTATTTCTTTTTGCTACCAGCAAGCAGGCATTCCACTGCAAGACCGTGTGAAAGCACACTCTATCAGGGCCATGGCAACATCAGTGGCGCACTTCCGTTCGGTGCCACTTGCTGACTTCTTAGATAAGGCTGGCACACAGGATTCTATCTTTGGCCAGTTGGTTCTTTGCAACTTATTTTCCATTTAACTTCCCAACATCCTTCCACCGACCCATTCAGGGTTTCAGGATGCCCTCTTAACCAAATTTCCATCCCTGTTGTTGTGCGTGTTGCACGTCTTTGCATTTGGTGTACTGCTCGGGCATCCTCAGCTCGGTACTCACCCATATGTGAGGACTACCATCCTGCTTCTCCTGTGAGAAAGCAGAGTTGCTTACCTGTAACAGGTGTTCTCGGAGGACAGCAGGATGTTAGTCCTCACGAAACCCGCCCGCCACCCTGCGGAGTTGGGTTCGCTTACATTTTCTTATTGTATTTTTTGCACGTACTTTTTACTATAAGACGAGAATGAAGGGGACCCCTGCTGGATTCAGGGTTGGTGTTATGCTGGTTATGCCCAGTAGGTGCCAGTCAAAGTTCTAGAAACTTTGACAAAAGTGTTCCGTGATTGGGCACCATCCTGTGATGTCACCCATATGTGAGGACTAACATCCTGCTCTCCTGTGAGAATACCTGTTATAGGTAAGCAGCTCTACTTTCCTACAGAAGCCATCTATCAGAAGACTGTGACTTTCAATGAAAGCATCTCTCATCTTGGTGTTCATCAGGTTCCCTGAAACCATTTATCTGTACTCCAAAAGATCTGTGTCAGTACTTATTCTCACTCTTTCCTCCCTCTCAGTGCATTAACAGTCCAGGGGCACCTTAGTGGTATCGCTGCTTACCGCTATCAGGTGGATGGAAATCCAATCTTCATTCATCCTCTGGTACCAAAATTAATGAAGGATTTGTGTACATATGAAACCTCTGGTTGCAAACCCCACCTGTGCTATGGGACCTCAACATCATCATAGCACAACTGATAAAAACCATCTATGAGCTATTGGAATCAGCTTCATTGAAGCTTCTCACATGAGAAGTGAAATTCCTAGTCCCCATCACTTTAACTAGAATACTCAGAGAATTACAGGCATTGGTTTCTTACTCTCCATTCTTAAGGTTTTCCACAATAGGATAGTGTTTTGCATTTATTCTAAGTTTCTGCCTACAGTGGTTTCTGCATTCCATCTGGTTCACGCCATCGTTTTGCCTACATTCTTTCCAAGACCTAATGCGCATGAAGGGGAGAAAGCCCTTCATTCACTGGACTGGAGAAGCGGCCTTAGCCTTTTATCTGAGAAGATCTCAAGCACATTATCATGTTCTTCAGGTTTCGTCTTCTACGATCCCATCAGACTAAGTGTAACTGTTGCCATACGCATGTTCTCTGCTATCTCATAATCTCTATATTTAGGCTGGTCTTCAGATCACAGACTTTATCAGCGCTAATCAGGTCAGAGCTATGGCTACTTGAATTGCTCTTCTGTGAGCTGTTTCTATCGAAAGCATCTGCAAAGCTGCAGCTTGGTTATTTGTAAACATTTTCATGTCCCATTTATCGTCTGGATGATCTTTCAATGAATAACTAACTTTGGACAAGCAGTTTTGCACAGCCTGTTCACCCAGTAGTCCACCCTCCACGGGGGAGTTAGATTGCTTTTCAGTAAGTGTTCTGCAATACAACCCTCAGCTTGGGACTCCCCATGTGACATGGCTAATTCAGCCCTGCTTGTCAATTGAGAAAAACATGATTTTGTACTATAAACAGTGTTCTCCATAGACAGCAGGATGAATTAGCCATGCTTAATACTACCTGCCTCCCTGGAGAGTTGACTACTCAGCTAAAGTGGAGCTCTGCAAGTGGTCTGAGGGGCTTATGAGTCGGCATGTGCGTAGGAACTCCCACTCATGCTCAGTAGTGTTAAAGCTAGAGAGAAGGCGCCGTCTGATGATGTCGCCCACATGTCATGTCTATCATCTTGCCGTCTACAGAGAACACCATTTACAGTACTCAAACATGCCTTTAATTTCCTATTGATCTGCATTTAATAAATAAAACCTCTTACAGAATTTCCAGCTTACATGTTTATGCAAGATATTTCAATCCTTACAAAATTTTACCCATAAGTTGTTTAAACACTTGATGAAAATAGACAGGTCACCCTAAACAGATGTTAAACAAAGGATGGTATGACAATTGTGCATTTTCAATATTTAGTAAATGAGGAGATCTATAAGTATTTCCATGCAACGTCACTACCACTTCCATCACTGTACTAATATTCATAAATGTATTATCATTGGAATGTCTACCTACAGTTATTACATTACTGCCCAGAGGTTAGAAGGTCATAAAATTTCAGATTGAAAGAAGGGGAAATTTTTGCAGTATCACACGCTGTTTGCAGTTGCTAAGCAATTTTTAAGAACATAAGAAATTGCCATGTTGGGTCAGACCAAGGGTCCATCAAGCCCAGCATCCTGTTTCCAACAGAGGTCAAACCAGGCTACAAGAACCTGACAATTTCCCAAACACTAAGTCCATGCACTGTGTGAGTTCTGCCAAATTTCGCTTCTCTGAACCAGTTTCAATAGCATCCTCACGTATGGCATCAGTTGCAGTTTGCTAATAGATTCTTGCAGTTTGACTTGCACGTCAAAGTAAATAATCCATGATTTACTTGGCGCATCATGGGTTTAAGTACTCAGCTAGTGTTGTATATTTCAGTAAGCTTGCAGAAACTATATAGTTTACCCAGTTCATTGTGTTCTGAATGACTTCAGCTTTACATTGCATTTTTGCATCTAAACTTGATTTGGCTTCATTGGATAAAGAACTAGAATAACTACAAATCTATTCTAAAATATTAGCATTTTATAAAATCAAGCTTTACAAAATTATTAAGACCTGTAAGGAACCAAAAAGATGTAGGAAAAGGTTTTAAATGCTATGTTGGCACCTTAGTCTAGTTGCTTTATGAGAATATCATAAGAACATAAAAGGTGCTATGTTGAGACAGACCAATGGTCCATTGCGCCCAGCATTCTGTCTCCAACAATAGCTGGTCTGGATCACTTGTAAAAACCTAGCAGATTCTAACAGGAAAGACCATTCCCTATTGCTTATCCCCAGAAGTATGAAATGGAGACACCCAAGTCTACCTGATTAATTATTTTGGTATTTTTTTGTATCCTACTGAAAAATGTCCAAAATGGTTTAAAACAGGGCTTCCTGAACTTTTAGCCAATGTTGACCCCATGTTAAAACTTAAAAATTCACATGACCCATTCCTGTGGAATTTGAGCTACAAATCGGGTCCTATTTACTGGCTTTTAGGAAAAAAAAATGATTAAGACCATACTATTTAGGAAGACTTTTATTAGTTGACATGTCAGTTTTTATTTAACTATTTATTTATTTAAAAATGTTTATATGCTGCTTAAACCATAGCCCTAAGCAGAGTATAAGATAAACACATTCACAAGCAAACAAAATTATGAACAAAACAAAAAAAGAGTACTGTCACATACTGAAACAGAAAAGGGCAAGTCATAAAAATGAAATGACATACAGGTCAATACAGTAAAGTGTGCTCCGTCGGAGCGCACTGTCAGCCTGCTCTGGACGCGTGTTTTCCCTTACCCCTTATTCAGTAAGGGGAGGAAAACACGCGGCCCACCCGCGGCACCTAATAGCGCCCTCAACATGCAAATGCATGTTGATGGCCCTATTTGGTATGCGCGCGGGATCCAGTAAGTAAAATGTGCAGCCAAGCCGCACATTTTACTCTAAGAAATTAGCGCCGACCTTCTTCCGGCGCCAGGAAAATGCACAGAAAAGCAGTAAAAACTGCTTTTCTGTGCACCCTCCGACTTAATATCATAGCGATATTAAGTCGGAGGTCTCCAAAAGTAAAAAAAAAAGTTTAAAAAAAAATAAAAAATTGAATTCGGCCCGCGGCTGTCGGGCCGAAAACCGGACGCTCAATTTTGCCGGCGTCCGGTTTCCGAGCCCGTGGCTGTCAGCGGGCTCGAGAACCGACGCCGGCTGTCAAACCCGCTGACAAACCCGCTGACAGCCGCCGCTCCAGGCCAAAAGGAGGCGCTAGGGACGCGCTAGTGTCCCTAGCGCCTCCTTTCCCTCGTTTGCACCGCGTCGCCTAATTTGCATGCTGGAGCATACTGGATAGCTCGCACCGGCAAAGGGCCGGTGCGTGCGCCGGGAGAGCGGGCGTTCGTCCGCTCTCCCGCGGTTTTGTATCGGGCTGATAGAAAGATAGAAATGACAGCAGAAAAGTACCAAATGGTCCGTCCAGTCTGCCCAGCAAGTTTATGGTAGTATCTGCTGCTCCATGTAGGTTACCAATACACAACGTGAAAAATCCACATAAACAGGAAATAACTAGTAATAACTACATAAAAAAAGATCCTGAAACAATCTGATGAGTGGATAAGCTCAAGGAGACCTCATATTTAAATGCCAGCAGGCTAAGCTAATGTAAGCTTTTAATAGCATTCAGTCAAATTTTAATCATTGGTCTCAGTGGGCTGAACTTAAAGGGCGCAAAAAAGCTGCCCGTTTATGCACATTGAAACTAAAAGTACTTATAGGACGGATTGCTCACACGCTTAAATCCGAAAGAGTACTTATCTTGCCTTATCCGTCAATGAGCCTTACAGAGATGTTGGCAAGAATGGTGAACTCCGACGTTGCCCCGACACTGAGTGTTTCGGAGTGGACCTCCTTCTTCAGGGGGCCGGGTACCACTGGAAATGGCTCTGTTGTTACTCGGAGAACCTTAGGGTGCTAAGGGTAAAATAAATGCAAGAGACAATGTGCATAAATAATACCACTCAATTTAAAGGAATGGCGCCGAAGTACTGGGGAACACTTACTGATGCAAGAATGGTTATTAGTGCGGCAGCATTGATAGCGTTTCTATTTCGCTCTGCAAATGCAACACAATGTAGTCTGTAAGAAATCAAGCTCAAAGCATGAACTTATATTGTGAATAAATACCTGCTCTTCACATGATACTGACTTTGACAATGCTGGACAAAGCGCTCGGCCGTGAAACATCTATCGGCGGCAACAGTAAGAAAGAACGCTGACCTTTAAAGAGGCAAAAAGGGTGCCAATCGGTGCATGTGTCCATAAATGGGTATGTACGTCATGGGGAACGCCATATAAGGGAAGTGACGTTGTTGGGCGCCATATTGAATTACTCTCTGTTGGTGGGCTACCCCATGACTTGCCAAAAAAGGACATCTACGTCACTGGCGACGCCATATTGAAGGGGGAACAGATCGCCCCGGGATGACACCTCCGGGGCTGTAAATGCGGCTAGATGAGAGTGTACCACTCAATTTTCTCATTTAGACCGTGTGGTTCCACCGATTTGAGACGATGAATCCATTGGTGTTCTTTGAAGTTCAAAACGGAAATTCTGTCCCCGCCTCTCCATGATGAGGTGACTTGTTCAATAATAAGCCACTGAAGTTGCTCAAAAGTGTGCTGATGTGTGACACAATGTTGTACAATCGGTGCTTTAATATCAACATTTTTCATGCGGCTCCGATGTTCCGTGAGACGGGTTCTGATTTTCCGTTTAGTTCTGCCCACGTACACTTTTTGGCATGGGCATAAAAGTCCATAGATGACAAAGTCAGAATTACAATGAACAGAGGATCTGCGTGTGATTCGCGTCTGAGTGTTGGGATCTTGCCACGTGATCCCTGTGATGGCTTGAGCACAAAAACTGCAGTGGCCACATTGTGTTTGTCCGGGGGGACCAGGAATAAAATCACCATCTTGGGTGGCATGAACCACCTGTTGTTTAATGTTGGTGCCCCTGCTGTATGCAAACATCGGTAATGTATTGAATATTTGATGTGGGCTGAGAACGTGCCAGTTGCGTTGAATGGATTGTCTGATGTGTTGGGTGAGATTGGTATGTTCCAACACACAGCTAACGGTTCACTTTTGGAACCTATAGCTAAATTTTTGGACCACTTTCTCCAACCCGCCGTCTGTATCTCGAAATCATACATTCAGGACACTTCCCATATGTTACGACAACTCAAAGATATATCAACTATTTCTGATGAAGCGTTGTTAGTGAGCCTTGATGTGGAATCACTTTATACCAATGTACCACAAGAGGAGGCGCTGATACTGGGTAAAGATGTTATGAGTAATCGTGTACATCCTCAACGCATTCCCACAGAATTCTTAGTGTCTTTATTGGAACTAGTCCTTTTCAACAATTATTTCTCCTATCAGCGGGAATATTTTCTCCAGATACACGGGGTGGCAATGGGGTCCCCAGTAGCCCCTGACATCGCTAACTTGTTCGTCGCCAAGTTTGAAGAAACAACGATATATACTTCCCCTTTCTTCAAATTTATCACTAAGTGGTCCAGATATATCGACGACATATTTTTCATCTGGCATGGGTCCGAACATCAACTTTTTGAATTTCACACGTGGTTAAATTCAGCTAATCCGCATCTTAAATTTTCTATGACGTTTGATAAGGAACGATTATCCTTTTTGGATATTTTGATCATCAAGCATTCAGGTACCATTCGAACATCACTTTTCAGGAAACCCACGGACAGAAACAACTTTTTAAAATTCGAGAGTCATCACCCCCGGAGGTTTAAAGAGGGCCTACCTGTGGGACAGTTTTTCCGCATCCGACGGATATGTTCGGATCAACAAGACTTTTTGCAACAAAGTGCTAGTTTGAGTGACAGATTCCGTGAGAGAGGTTATCCCATCAAAGTCATCAAAAGAGCCTTCAAGAGAGCTAAGTTTTCTCCACGTGAATCTCTTCTACAATATAGGAGTAAGAAACAAGCTCCGGGTCTCACTTGTGTGTTGGAACATACCAATCTCACCCAACACATCAGACAATCCATTCAACGCAACTGGCACGTTCTCAGCCCACATCAAATATTCAATACATTACCGATGTTTGCATACAGCAGGGGCACCAACATTAAACAACAGGTGGTTCGTGCCACCCAAGATGGTGATTTTATTCCTGGTCCCCCCGGACAAACACAATGTGGCCACTGCAGTTTTTGTGCTCAAGCCATCACAGGGATCACGTGGCAAGATCCCAACACTCAGACGCGAATCACATGCAGATCCTCTGTTCATTGTAATTCTGACTTTGTCATCTATGGACTTTTATGCCCATGCCAAAAAGTGTACGTGGGCAGAACTAAACGGAAAATCAGAACCCGTCTCACGGAACATCGGAGCCGCATGAAAAATTTTGATATTAAAGCACCGATTGTACAACATTGTGTCACACATCAGCACACTTTTGAGCAACTTCAGTGGCTTATTATTGAACAAGTCACCTCATCATGGAGAGGCGGGGACAGAATTTCTGTTTTGAACTTCAAGGAACACCAATGGATTCATCGTCTCAAATCGGTGGAACCACACGGTCTAAATGAGAAAATTGAGTGGTACACTCTCATCTAGCCGCATTTACAGCCCCGGAGGTGTCATCCCAGGGCGATCTGTTCCCCCTTCAATATGGCGTCGCCAGTGACGTAGATGTCCTTTTTTGGCAAGTCATGGGGTAGCCCACCAACAGAGAGTAATTCAATATGGCGCCCAACAACGTCACTTCCCTTATATGGTGTTCCCCATGACGTACATACCCATTTATGGACACATGCACCGATTGGCGCCCTTTTTGCCTCTTTAAAGGTCAGCGTTCTTTCTTACTGTCGCCGCCGATAGATGTTTCACGGCCGAGCGCTTTGTCCAGCATTGTCAAAGTCAGTATCATGTGAAGAGCAGGTATTTATTCACAATATAAGTTCATGCTTTGAGCTTGATTTCTTACAGACTACATTGTGTTGCATTTGCAGAGCGAAATAGAAACGCTATCAATGCTGCCGCACTAATAACCATTCTTGCATCAGTAAGTGTTCCCCAGTACTTCGGCGCCATTCCTTTAAATTGAGTGGTATTATTTATGCACATTGTCTCTTGCATTTATTTTACCCTTAGCACCCTAAGGTTCTCCGAGTAACAACAGAGCCATTTCCAGTGGTACCCGGCCCCCTGAAGAAGGAGGTCCACTCCGAAACACTCAGTGTCGGGGCAACGTCGGAGTTCACCATTCTTGCCAACATCTCTGTAAGGCTCATTGACGGATAAGGCAAGATAAGTACTCTTTCGGATTTAAGCGTGTGAGCAATCCGTCCTATAAGTACTTTTAGTTTCAATGTGCATAAACGGGCAGCTTTTTTGCGCCCTTTAAGTTCAGCCCACTGAGACCAATGATTAAAATTTGACTGAATGCTATTAAAAGCTTACATTAGCTTAGCCTGCTGGCATTTAAATATGAGGTCTCCTTGAGCTTATCCACTCATCAGATTGTTTCAGGATCTTTTTCCATGTAGGTTACCCCCATGCTTATCAGTTTTCCAGACCGTAAAAGTGAGGACTCTCATCAATTGCTGTTTGAATCCATTTCCCCATTAACCCCATACTTATTTGTTTCCCCAGACCGTAAAAGTCGGGCACTTGTTGGTTGCTGTTTGAATCCAATTCCCCTTTTCCTCCTTTTCTCCCTGCCGTTGAAGCATAGTTAATGTCATTCCTAAATTATCCAGATCATTTGCAAATTGATTGTGTGCTGAATGCCAACTTGAACAGTTACATTTTCAGCAATTGTTTGGGTTTTTTTTAATTCTTTGGTACAAGTAGTTAGTCACAGGATTACAGGTAGTGAGTTCCACAACGTTACACCCACCACCGAAAAAGCCCTTTCGTGGGTTTCAGAAAACTTAGCAGAATGAAAGATAGAATGTGGGGTGTTTTAAGTCTGTATATTTTTTAATGGCTAATCCATCCTGAGCATTTGTTTTGGATTTTGCAGAATATAAGAACTTTTACATAAATAAATAAAATAAACATATTTGAGTAAGCTAAAATACTATTCAGCACGTTTCAAGGCATTGGAGTAAATTGTCTTTCTTAGGATTCTGAAGGCATTGCCTTAAACCCTTATACAGAACTATCTGTGTAAGTGTGTAGGATTATGGAACACTATTCTGTGGTGGAAAGCTGATGTGGGCCCCAGGGTGTTTTTCAGCTTTCCACTACTGAGCATGTATGTAAGCACAGGAATAGTTGCAGTTCTGATGCATGTAGCTGGGAGTGAAGGAGGCAGTCTGTATATTTCTCCTCCTACCCCTTTTCTGCTGCTGGCCCTGTGCCTGCTTTCCTTCCTCCATGCTATTACTGCCCCTTCCCCACACCCTGTTCCTGTTACCTCCAACCCCTGTCTCCATACTCATGCCATGTCTAGTCTTTGCCCCCTACCTAATCTCCTGCCTGTATTGTTACCGCCAGACCTCAGACCACACAATTACTGCCTCTAATCACACTTCTTACTCACTTTTCACCCATACTAATGCTGGCAAACTTGCCACTATCATATGTCCATTTTAATGGGCAAGGATGCCTTCTTTCACCCACCACCTGCTCACACTTGATCTAACTTAAGCTGCACTGACACTGCCAAATTCTCCTTTCTCTTGCCATCTCCCACTTATGTCATCCTAATCCTGTTCCTTTCCACTCACCTCCCTCCTCTCAGCTGACACTGCAATATCTTCCCTCCCCCCAGATTTTCTCTTTGAACCCCACCCCTCCCATCTCCAGTTGATCTCATGACACCTCTTCTTGCTCATTGAACCCCCTGCTGATGTCACGCAACTCAGTCCTCTCATCTGCTATACCCCATGATGTGTTCCAGCCCTGCACCCCTCCCATATGATTCCTGCACTTATTTCTCTCTCTACCCTGTGGATACTCCCATCTTCTAATCCCTCTGACACTTCTGCCTCCTCACCCTTATTTTCATCTTTTTCTCAGTGATGCCTTCATTTCTTCTCTTTGCCCTTTTTCCTAGTGATGTTCCTTCTCCCCAGGGCCAGTGACATACCTCCTCTACTCTTCCTGGTAGGGATGCATATCTTCCTCCTCACCACATAGTATGGTACATTTTAGGGTCCTGAAGATGGAAGAGTGGGAGACCATCACCATTAGAACAAAAAGTGAGGAAGAATACAGGGGACGGGTGGATGAGGAAGAGGGTCACTGGCAATACAGGGGGAGTAATAAGAACACCACCTGAGGTAGGGGGGAGAGAGGGTATTTGATGATGAGACTAGGAAGAGCGTCATTGACATGGGTGGGGCGACAGTGAGGAAGAGCAGCTTTGGCTTTAAAAAGAGGGTAAGGAGAACAGGAGAACTACTTTCACCTTCAGAACCCTAAAATGTCCAACGCTGCTTGTTTATTTTATAGTAATCACCTAAACTTCCTTTTTTAGGCCTTGAACAAGTCAGACTGGCCAGATGATGAACCTACAGAAGCAGAAAAAGATTTCTGGGAAATTGCTTCCCTTGAATGTTACAACCATCTAACAGAGTGGAAGCCACTAGAGTACTGTTCAACTATCAACATTGATAATGAGAAACCTCAAGATCTAAATAAAATATGGAGTAATCCATTTTATCAGGTTTGTAAATCATGCTATTATTTCTACTTATATGTATATTAAAATTTTTAACTGCTCATGCATATAAAAAATGAACATCTGATGTTTTGATGTTATCAAAATTAAAAAAGACTACTAAATATTCAAGTTATTGTATATGAGTAGTTTAGAACTCTGTTTTACACAAATATAAAATGAGACTAGTGGTTAAACAAGTTAGAAGTTGTGTAGTTCTGTGTAGGAAAGGTTTTCTCTAGGCTGAAAACAAAATATAAAGCCAGCCATTTAGTTATGCCTCGTAAGAATTTCCTCACATATTTATTTATGGAAATTAGATATTTCCTAGCATGTAGCCAGATGGACTCAAGACCAGTGGGGTATGTGCTCCTCTGCTAGCAGATGGGAGGCTGAGTCATATTTCAAAGCTGATGTCGCCCTAGATATACCCCTACAGTGACCTCAGCTGCTCTGTATCTCTCAGTCTCCCAGCAGACGCTATCCCCACACTAGCACGGTGTTAGCGGGATTGCAGCACAAACAAATTATTACCTTAACTTTAAGAAGATTGAGCCCCGCTCTCCTGCGGTGATACCTAGGGGTCCCTCCCCCAGTTGAGAATCCTGAGGTGATTTCAGAGATCTCTCAGAGGTGTGCCTTGGTCTGGTAGTTGGTTCCCAACGTGGACTTAGCCGCTAAAGCGCCTGAAAGGCAGCAGGTGCAAAGCCGAGCGCGGCAGTGAAGGTTAAGCCCTCTCCCCTTGCAGCTGGAGACCGTCCACTCAGCCGGTAAGTGCCAAGACCAGGTAAGCAGGAAACTTTAATCGCAGGAAGTAGAAGGGCTCTGGCTAGTCTTCCCCAGTCTCAGTGCTCAGCGTGCCATACCACCCCTGTTATCGATCCAGCGAGGTCAAGAGGGTCTCCGAATGGGTTGAGCAGACTTGGATGGGCTAGGCCCTATTTCAGCTTGGTGGCCCAGCCATGTGGTGACCCCGGTGGCACCATCTTGCACGCGGGGGGCTGTATCACCATCTTCCCCTCTTTGGCCATTGGTACGCGCAGGACAAGCCACACCGCTTGGTCACCCAACTTAGCCATGCGCACAACTGCGCACATAGCCCCACGCATAACCGCGCATATCCCGGCGCACAAAACACACGCATATCGAGGTGCATTACTTGTTCTCACCACATTCCCTGTGCACGCCAGCCACATAAAGACCATACACAGAGGCAATGGCGTTGACAGCAAAGAAGCTCAGACGGCACTCCCTTTGCACAGCCTGCCACATTAGAGCCGCACAGCCTGACCTGGAGTCCAGCCTGTGTCAACATTGTGAGGAAGTCCAGGGAGGACTAAATTCCCAAAAATTGTCCAAGCCTGGTCCTTCCCAGCCGGAGGACGGGTTGGGAGCTACCTTTTCAGACAACTCCCCGGAGCCTTGCAATTCATAGATGGTGTCCTCCCCACGAGAGGGCATTTCAGCAACCCCTACTACAACTCTACCCGGGATTAATATGGATCCAGAAGCCTTCTCCTGGTTGGAATTTTTTCAGGAACTACAAGCCTTTGTTCAGGCACAGTCAGTTCCAGCCGCAAGCACCTGACCCTCCCAGTCCTGGTCGTGTGCCTCAAGACATGCCTCGCCTCACCAAGAGTTTCCCTGACAGGTACCCAGACACCACAGATGACAATGGAGGCTCACTGGAGGAAGGGGAAATCCATCCAGGCTTGGAACCATACAGAACCATGCTTCACTTCTTCCACAGAGACGAATTGCCAGCCCTCGTCTCCCAGACCCTGAGGACTCTGGGGATTCCAGGCACGGACCCTATAGTGGAGGCAAAGAAGAACCCCCATCTTGGTGTCCCTTCTAAGGCCTCTTGTTATTTCCCAATGCTGGAAGCCATCCAGGAACTGATTGACCTGGAATGGGAACCCCAGAGGCGAATTTTAAAGGAGGTCGGGCCTTGGAAGTCTTGTATCCTCTGGAACCAGCGACCAAGGAATGCCTGCATTTTCTGAAAGTGGATGCCATGGTCTGTGCCGTCTCGAAGCGAACAACCATTCCTGTCGAGGGAGGGGCAGCATTGAAGGATACTCAAGATAGATGATTAGAATCCATTTTTAAGCAAGCCTTCGACGTGAGAGCAATGACACTGCAGATCGCCTCTTGTTGCGCGCTGGTGGCTCGCTCCTGACTCCCTCACAGGCTTTCTGTTTCAGATATATTTAAAGTTTTTACTGTGAGTTTTTGCCTCTACAGCCAACTTCTTTTCAAATTCTCTCTTAGCCTGTCTTATCAATGTATTACATTTAACTGAACCAATTGTTCCATAAAGCTATCATTTATTCTATCCAGGAACATTATCTCTCTAGCGTGTCCCGATGATACATTTACCCAGTCAATATTGGGGTAATTGAAGTCTCCCATTATTACCACACTACTAATTTGGTTAGCTTCCCTAATTTCTCTTAGCATTTCACTGTCCGTCTCACCATCTTGACCAGGTGGACGGTAGTATACTCCTATCACTATAGTCTTCCCCCGACACACAAGGGATTTCTACCCATAAAGATTCAATTTTGCATTTAGTCTCATGCAGGATGATTATCCTGTTGGACTCTATGCCATCGCGGACATAAAGCGCCACACCGCCTCCCGGGTGTTCCTCTCTGTCATTGCGATATAATTTGTACCCCGGTATAGCACTGTCTCATTGGTTATCCTCCCTCCACCATGTCTCTGAGATGCCAATTAAGTCTATGCCATCATTCACTGCTATACATTTTATTTCTCCCATCTTACTTCTTAGACTTCTGGCATTAGCATACAAACATTTCAAAGTTTGGTTTTTTGTTTGTATGTTCATTCTGCTTTTTAATTGATAGGGATAAGTTAGAATGTTTTAGCTCAGGTAAGTTTTCAGTTACAGGCACTTGGACTACTTTTCTTATTATTGGAACCTCACTGTCGGGATGCCCTAATTCTAATGCATCATTAGTATCCTTTGAAGATACCTCTCTCCGAACCATGCGCTGCTGAGCGACTGTCAGCTTTCTCCTTTGTTCTAGTTTAAAAGCTGCTCTATCTCCTTTTTAAATGTTAGCGCCAGCAATCTGGTTCCACCCTGGTTAAGGTGGAGCCCATCCCTTCGGAAGAGACTCCCCCTTCCCCAAAAGGTTCCCCAGTTCCTAACAAAACTGAATCCCTCTTCCTTGCACCATCGTCTCATCCACGCATTGAGACTCCAGAGCTCTGCCTGCCTCTGGTGACCTGCGCGTGGAACAGGGAGCATTTCAGAGAATGCTACCCTGGAGGTTCTGGATTTAAGCTTTCTACCTAAGAGCCTAAATTTGTCTTCTAGAACCTCCCTCCCACATTTTCCTATGTCGTTGGTGCCCACATGTACCATGACAGCCGGCTCCTCCCCAACACTGTCTAAAATCCTATCTAGGTGACGCGTGAGGTCTGCCACCTTCGCACCAGGTAGGCATGTTACCAGGCGATCCTCACGCCCACCAGCCACCCAGCTATCTACATTCCTAATAATCGAATCACCAACTATGACTGCCGACCTAACCCTTCCCTCCTGGGCGTAGGCCTTGGTGAGATGTCCTCAGTGCGAAAGGACAATGCATCACCTGGAGAGCAGGTCCTTGCTACAGGATCTTTTCCTACTGCACCCGGTTGATGCTCTCCAATCATGAGACCTTCTTCTTCCAAGGCAGCACTAGGGCTGCCAGTCTGAAGTTGGGACTTGGCTGCTATGTCTCAGAAGGTCTCATCTATATACCTCTCTATCTGCCTCAGCTCCTCCAGGTCTGCCACTCTAGCCTCCAGAGATCGGACTCGTTCTCTGAGAGCCAGGAGCTCTTTGCATCGCATGCACATGTACAACTTCTCACCGGTGGGTAAAAAAATCATACATGTGACACTCGATGCAAAAGACTGGGAAGCCCCCCCCCCCCCCCCTCTTGCTGCTGGACTGCTGCCTTCATCTCAATTTTGATCACTTCCTAGTTAAGTTTCAGGTTGCTATGGGAGTAGGAATGTGTCTAACGTCCTTTAAATGTATTAGTGAATTCACTATATGTCTGGTAGTGGCCTACCAGGGTCTGATCAAACTCTCAATAAAGTTTTTGTTGTTGGTGTTTTGTTTTTATTTTTTTTTGTGAAAGTGGCACCTGCCTATATAAATTAAAGGATGAGCAAGGGTTGGGAAATACAAACAGTCTAACTTCAGTTAGTCAACCAGAGTGACTCACTGCTCTCTTGATTAACAAATGTTGGTACCCATTCAAACCAAATCACACTACCTCAACACCTTTCCAAGGTGAGTAACTGAGCTGAACTTTTCAACCTTTTTGCTTAGGTATACACTGCTCCTAGCGTATTTCTAGCTTCTAGCTACTTTCTGGGGGGGGTGGGGGGGTTAATACAAACACTCAGTTCTGCTTACTAGCTGCCTTATTGACTGACTAACTTAACAGTCTAACTTGTTTACTCACTACCTTACTGACTATTAAAAGCAAAAACACACTAAATATTCCCAAATAGTTAACTTTGCCCCAATACTTTTAAAAAAGACAATGTCCCAAGCAAAAACTTACTGATTCCTTTCAGCCACCAGCAAGGTGATCCTCTCCTCTCAGTGCTCCCACTGGAATTTTATTTATTATTTATTTCGAAGTTTTTTATATACCGCGGCACGTTAATAACATCACCTCGGTTCACAATCAACAGTAAATTAGCAACAAGCTTTACAATCAAGAGCATAAACTCGTGGGTACATAATAAATCAATTGAGAACAAATTTCAATAAATAGTTAGGCATTAAGCAACTTAACTTAAAGATAATCATAATTTGTTGAAAATAATGATAATATAATCCCAACTGATCTTTTAGGGAAGCAAATAAAATCCCAAAGATCTATTGGCGAAGCAGTACAAGTAATGGGTATTTGAGAAAAATGGAGAAGATCATTGTAAGTATGCTTGTTCAAACAGCCAAGTTTTGAGGTTCTGCTTGAATTTTTTGTGGCAGGGTTCAAGATGCAGATCAGTGGGCATTTTGTTCCAGATATTGGTTCCCGCAATAGTGAAAGCGCGGTCTCTTGTAGAAACGTGTTTGATGTGTTTAAGTGAAGCGGACGTAAGTTTAGCTTGGTGTATTTGACGTGTGGAATAGGAATTGATCAGAGAACCATTGCATATCTTGGTTGTAAATTGACTTATGGATGAGGGAGAGAACTTTGAGAAGAATCCTTGATGCTACCGGCAGCCAGTGAAGGTACATGAGCACCGGTGTGATGTGTTCATGGCGGTGGGTATTAGTAAGTAATCGAGCAGCTGCATTTTGAAGCATCTGTAATGGTTGTATGATGTTTTTAGGGAGACCTAGTAGGATGGCATTGCAGTAATCGATTTTTGACAAAATAGTTGCTTGTAATACTGTTCGGAAGTCGTATGGATGAAGAAGGGGTTTGATTCTTTTTAGTGTGTGTAGCTTAAAGAATCCGTTTTTAATTGTGGTAGTGATGAATTTCTTTAATAAGAATTGATTGTCTATGATAACGCCAAGGCTGCGGACTTGTTGTAAATTGAGGGAGTCTGATAATGCATGTGGGGTAGATTTAGAGTAGGGGTTATTGTGTGAGGAGATGATGAGGAGCTCTGTCTTGGTTGTATTTATTGCAAGGTAGTTTTCCGTAAGTAGACTTTTTATTTCCCCCAGCGCTGTGTCCCGATTTTTAGCGCATTAGGTAGAGAGTCGTTGATGGGGATTAGGATCTGCACATCGTCTGCGTAAATGAAGTGTGGAAGATCCAGTTTCTCCAGCAGCTGACAGAGAGGAGAAAGGTATATATTGAAGAGAGTAGACGAGAGCGAGGATCCTTGAGGAACACCTTGATCTAGTTTTCTGGGTTTTGATATATTGCTGTCAGTTTTAACACTGAAAGTTCTGTCCGAGAGAAATGATTGGAGCCAGGATAAGGCAGTGCCTGTAATTCCAATTTGTGCTAGGCGGTATAGGAGGGTATTGTGGTTGACCGTGTCGAATGCTGAAGAAATATCAAGAAGTGCCAGTAGGTAAGAGTGACCGGAGTCAAGGGCTTTTAGAATCGTATCAGAGAGTGTTGTTAGAAGGGTTTCTGTACTGTGATTCTTACGGAAACCATATTGGGATGGGAAGAGTAGTAGGTTTTCGTCTAGGAAGTTAGTGAGTTGCTTATTGATGATTTTCTCAAGGATTTTAGATAAGAATGGGAGGTTAGGGACTGGACGATAGTTGGTCGGTTCAGATGGATCCAAGTCCGACTTTTTTTTTTTTGTATTTAGAAATTTTTATTGACTCAAACAGGTATATGTATACTGCACAAAAGGCAAGACAATAAAGAAAATCGTATGTACATAAAACCATGAGAGTCATTTTTCAACATGGAATGCATATAACTACGTACATAATGTAATATTGCAAGATACATAACATGTACCCTTTCACCCCCCACCCCCCCTACAACGTTTGTAAAACCAAAATGGGTCCATGAGTCATCCTCTCTGGCATCCTGCCCCGCAAAGGGAACCGGTGCCATCCTAAACAACGATAGGCTATACTGTGTACATTGAAGGGCTATCAACTAAAAAGAGAGGAACAAAAGAGAAGAAAGTCATTGGGCTTTAGGTAGGCAAACTTTGACAACGTATAAACAATAGGTGCAATAAACAAGTAAGTAAGTACGTGAGTAAGTACTCCCCTAACCAGAGCTAGAAGAGGCAAGTGTTCCCAACCACTTAACATAAGGAGCCCAGATTTTCTGGAAGGCTCCCAGTCTATCATGATGTACCGCCGTGAGGCGACCCAGTTGGTAATAGGAGTGCAGCCGCGATTGTACTTGTGCTAAACTAGGTGTGTTACGCTGCTTCCAGAGTTTAGCTATCTCCGAGCGCGCTGCTACACAGACCTGCTGAACTAAACGACCCTGGGACTTATCCAATTCCTCCATAGGTAATGTCAGGAGTGCATGCCACGGTTCCATATGAGTAACAATCTGAAGACCCTCTTTTATCCAAATACCCAGGGACAACCAAAAGCTATGAATCTGAGGGCATTGCCACCAGACATGGAAATATGTTCCCAACATCCCACACCCTCTCCAGCAGAGGTTGGAAACAGAAGGAGCAAACCTATGCAGGCGGGCAGGAGTGTAATGCCATCTATATATCATTTTGTGACAATTTTCCTGTAGCCCAGTAGAGATGGAACATTTATAAGCATGTAAAAAGATAGTGTCCCATTCCTCCTCCGTCAGTGTCCGGCCAAAGTCAGCCGTCCAAGCAGCCTGCTGTGTAAAGGGCCCCCGCTGACTGCTGTTTAAGATGGCATATATTTTGGAAATGATACCTTTCACAGTGGCAGAGTTAATGCAATAGGTCTCAAATAGTGAGCTAGTGAGCCGAGCGGTGCCCGCCCTGATCGTCCATTGCAACAAATAGGAAAGTTTAGCATACAGTAAGAAGTCAACCACGGGCAAACTATGTCGTTTACCCAGTTCCTCCGCAGACAGTAATTTCCCCTGCACTACTACATGGTTTAACATTATTATGCCCGCCGAGAACCATCCTCTAGATGCAGTAGTCAGCGCGGCAGAGAGCAGGATAAAGTCTGTGAATAGGTGGGTCAACAAGGAGACAGAACCCTTCCCCACCAAACAGGGCTTCCATTGAGACCAGATCCTTAAAGTGGTATGCAACGCTTGGGGAAGTCCGACTTTTTGAGGGTAGGCTTTATGATAGCGTGCTTGAGTTGCGTCGGAAATACACCCGAGGAAATGGATTTGTTGACGATGCTAGTAATGGGAGAGGCAATCCTTGTAGGGATGGAGAGTAGTGTTTTTGTTGGCATTATGTCAATCGGGTGCATAGCTGGTTTAATTCTTTTTAGGATCCCTTCAATTTCTGAAGCAGTTGTTGTTTCGAAATTTGAGAGAGTGGCCGAAGTGGTCAATGTGATAGTGGAACGTAGTGATCCTGATGGCGCAGGCGTAGAAAAGCGGGCCATGATGTTAGCAACCTTGTCATGAAAGTAGCTAGCTAACTTTTCACATTTGTTTTCGTTCTCGTCATTTGGGTTAATGTTTATCGGGGGAGTAATTAAGCTTGACACATATTGGAAGAGGGCCCGGGGGTTGAACTGGTATTGATGTATTCTTGCTGTGTAATAGTTTTTCTTTGCTTCATCTGTGGTTTTACGATACTTGTGGAGTAGGGCTTTGTAGTTTTGTAGATGAGTAGGATCTTGGTTTCTACGCCATTTCTTTTCTAGTTTGCGGAGATCAAGTTTCATAGTTCTGAGGTCTGTGGTGTACCAGGGTTTTTTATTTTTCTTCTCATAGTAGATCTCTTTAGTGAGTAGGGGGCAGAGTCGATTCGCAATGTTGCTGGTGATTAGGTGCCAGGAGGAACAAGCTGAGTTGGCGTCCACGAGGTCTAGCTTCTGGAGATCCTCAGAAAGAGCATCTATAATGTCTTCAGTCTTGCACTTTTTTCTGAAATTGATGGTTCTTTTCTTAGGTAGTGGCGTGTGAGGGTAGCCGTTGAAAGTGCAGCAGGTGTCAACTCTGTAGTGGTCTGACCAAGGTATAGGTGTGCATTGAGGGTGGTCAGTGAGTAAAAGCGAATTCGTAAAGATTATGTCTAGAGTGTGTCCTGCCTTGTGAGTGGGGCCCGACACCATTTATTTAAATCCGAGGGCATTTAGTGTAGAAAGTGTGGCTTCACATGCTGGAGTAAGGGGGGAGCGGTCAAAGTGGAGATTTAGGTCTCCAAGAATGATAGCTGGAGTATTGATGTCAATATGTTTGGTAATGTATTCTATCAGCAGTGAGGGTTTTTTTTCCAAAATGCCGGGTGGGGCATAGATTAGACAAATTTGTAGGTCTTTAGATTTAAAGAGACCAATCTCAATCTTGTGAAGTGGAGAGGTGGGTTGAAGCGTTAAGTTGAATTTCTTTTTTGCAGCCAATAGAATTCCGCCTCCTTTCTTTTTAGGTCTCGGGATAGTGAAAATATTGTAAAGGTCAGAAGGTAGATGATTGATTATGGCAACATCAGCGCTTTTAAGCCAGGTCTCTGTGATAGCACATATATCGGGGGACTCATCATCAAGTATATCACGTAATAGAGTGGCCTTTTTTTGAAGGGATTGGGTATTCAGAAGTAGGATTGAAAAGGTCATTAATCCTATGATCTGAGTCATGGGAGAAGCCATGATAGGAATGAGAGTATTGTAGAATGATGTATTGAGGTTAGTTCTCATGGTTTTGGAGGTGAAATTAGAGTATTTGAGAATTGGAATGTGGAAGGTGTTCATGATGGTAGATGTAGGTCTTGTTATTGTCAGTTGCTCTGGAACGCAGGTTCAGAAGGTATAGTTCGATTACAAGGAGTGTAGAAAGGAGGAGGTCTCAGAAGGTACAGAGGAAGTTGTTGATGTCCGGATGGAGGCTGTTTGGACCCTGAGGTATTGGGTGAATGGCGTCCGCGTCTGGTTGGTAGCTGAGTGCTGGGGGGAAGCTGAGTGCTGTGGAGGCCTCTGAGAACGGTTCTTTTCTGCAGTTGTGCTCGCAGGGGGTGCACGAAGGGGCGCACAAAGGGGCTAGCACCTTTGTTGTGCTCCTTAGGCGTGTGACGCAGGCGCGCGGCGCCTGGTGAGCTTCGGATTTAAAGGTCCCTCTCGCGGCTCCCGATTGGTTCGCCTGGGTTGTGGGCGGGCTGGACGACGGCGCGGAGGAGGAGCGGCGTCGGATGGGCTCACCGAGGACTTGCCGCGTGGTCTGCGTCCGGGCTCGCCGAGGGTAAGGGAAATTTAAAGGCCTTACCCCGGCGGGTCTAGGCGCCGACCGCGCAGGCCTCCCTTCTTGCTCGGGCTCGCTGACGCTGCAGAGTTGCTGAAGAGGATCGGCGCCTGGTGAGCTTCGGATTGTGGGTTACTGAGCTCTATCTCAAAGAATATTGTTCAGTTTACATAAATTCTTTATTATATTACCAACCAAAACCCGTTACATTTCAATTATATTTAAAATGGCTGCATAGCACTTGCTATTGACAACTAATAAGCACACATTTTGTATCAACACACTATCATTCAGTCCACCCACACATACAAATAAAACAAGTTTTTTTTGTATTATGCTAGTATTTCTAAAAATTACATATATTAAATTGTATGCCACTATAAATATCAAATATGCAGAATAAAAAGGTTCAGACATGGAGTTTACAAAATTAGTTGCAATGCATTTCAGTAATCTGTATGATAAATCTGCAATAAACATGGTAATGATTTAGATACATAGGGTTAGGAATGATTCTAAATCATTACCATGATTTTTGCAGATTTATCATACAGAATATTGAAATGCATTGTAACTAATATATACTATATAATTTGCAATATATATTCATGATATGTGGCATATAAAGGTTTTAAATAAATAACCTAGGATTAATGATTGCCCTTTATAAAGAAGCAGGAACTGCACCTTCAATTACTGGAGTATTAATAATACTAGTCACAACTTCAGCTAAAGAAAATGACCACCTATACCAGCCAGGAAGGATAGGGACTCAGCATATATAGTAAGTGGGTTTTGTCTGGGAAATTAGCCTAGCAACCTCCTTGGAAGTAACCATCTGAAAACGTTCCCACATTAATCTCACATAGGTACTGTAACTTCTGTCTTGTCAATGGTATCTGCCTTGAGCAAATCATAGAGCATTGAAATTGTAGACATGAAATAATTAGCCATATCCTCACACCTTATGTCCTGATGGGGAACCTAAAATAACAATAAGGAAGATGGTTTATCGAAGCCGTTGAGGAAACAAAAATATGGATAACACCGAATGTCCTTTAAAATATTTATTAAGAATTTGCCCGACTCAAGGCCTGAGTTTCTCCCTTTTATAATAGGCCTGCTTCAGAGACTTCTTAATAAAATACAGATATACTATATCCCACCTTCGTCTAGTTAAAAATATCAAACATCTGGTGATATGTAGTCATCCATGTTGTTGTTCTCTGTCAGTTTGTAAGCAGTTTCCCATATATCTAAAGTTTTAAACTAGAGCCTGGATAAAGAATAGGATTTATTTAAGTACTGAAGATTATATCTTCCAAGAAATCATAGGTGTGTTTACACCGCACTGATGTTATAAAAGAGTATAATAACATGGATGACTGCATATCACCAGATGTTTGATATTTTTAACTAGACGAAGGTGGGGTAAAGTATATCTGTATTTTATTGGTCAGCGGATTTGTCTTCCAAATCCCAGTTTTGTAACCTTCCCTTTAAAGGCAAGCTGCTTTTTGGGGAGGACCTGGTCCAATTGGTCAAGCTTCTGGGGGAGTCCAAAGGCAACCAGTTACCAGAGGACAGAAGATCTTCGAGGAAAGTGTTTCCCCCTCTGGCTCACTTTCGGGATTTACGCAGATTCCGGGCGGGCAGATATTCTACTCCGCCTGTGCCCAAGCAGACTCCGGGACGTCAGCATTCCTTTCACGGTGGACACTGTCCAGGCAGAGAGCCCACGAGCCTCGGAGCAGGGAGTGGAAAGCCCTCCCAATGAGGCCATGGGTACCCATTCCACCGTCAAAGCTGTAGGAGGCAGATTGTCGAGCTTTTACGCGGAGTGGGCAAGGATTACCTCAGACCGCTGGGACTTGGAAGTGGTCAGGGTCGGTTATATTCTCAAGTTTTCGCGCCCGGTTCGAGCAGCATTTGTGGAGTCCTGCATGGCATTGCGCAGCAAGCGCAAGGCAGTGCAATGGACCCTGCAACAGCTTTTAGACCTAAGGGCCATTGTCCCTGTTCCCTTGGCAGAACAGGGCCAGGGCCGGTACTCTGTGTACTTTGTGGTTCCCAAGAAGGAGGGCACGTTTCGTCCCATTCTAGATCTGCAGAAGGTGAACCGGTGTCTTCGGATCCCCTGTTTTTTGCATAGAAACCTTGAGGACGGTGGTGCCTGCCGAGCACACAGGGGAGTTCCTTGCATCATTAGATCTCACCAAGGTGTATCTGCACATCCTGATCCGGCAGGATCACCAATGTTATCTACGGTTCAAGGTGCTGGGTCAATATTTCCAGTTTCGATCCCTCCCTTTCAGCCTGGCAATGGCCCCACGCACTTTCACCAAGGTCATGGTGGCATTCCTTCCAAAGGAGGGGTGTCCTAGTTCACCCATACCTGGACTTGTTGATTCGAACGGTCAAGGGAGGACTGTGAGAGATCGGTCCAGAGGGTGATATTCACCTTACAGTCGCTTGGCTGGATCATAAATGTGCAGAAAAGCCTCTTGGAGCCCACTCAGTGACTGGTTTACTTGGGAGCGCTTTTCGATCCCTCTTGAGGCAAAGTTTTCCTGGCATCAGACCGTGTGATGAAGCTGTAGGATCAGGTCAGGACCCTCTTTCAGAGGGAGGCTCCTACAGTCTGGCATTACTTACATGTCCTGGGATCCATGGCCTCCACCTTTGATTTTGTCCCGTGAGCGTTCACTCTCTTGCCGTTGAAGCTTGCGCTGTTGTCGAGGTGGAGCCCAGTGTTGGAACAATTCCACTTACCGTTGCCGCTTCTCCTAGAGTCAGTCTATCATGGTGGCTCTCACGCAGCAACCTGGAGCAGGGGCTGGATCTGGATCTACTGAACTGGGTGGCAATCTCCACAGACGCTAGCCTAGGGAGTGGTTTGCTTAAACAAGTCCGCTCAAGGTCTCTGGCCGCCAACAGAGATCCTGATCCATCAACCACCTCGAGATGAGGGAGGTCCGACTTGCCCTGCAAGCATTCCTGCCCCTAGTCGAAAACAGAATGGTTCAAGTGTTCTCAGACAATGCGGCGACGGTGGCTTGCATCAACCGAAAAGGTGGGACAAGGAGTCTCGCGGCAGCGCTGGAAGCAAGGCTTTTGTTCGCCTGGGCAGAGCACCACCTCAAAGGAATCACTGCGTCGCATGTCGCAGGGGTGAAGAATGTTCAAGTGGATTTCCTCAGCAGGCAGCAACTCGATCCAGGGGAGTGGTAGCTGTCTCCCGAAGCTTGGAACCTCATTTGCGCCAGGTGGAGCGTGCCTCAGTTGGATCTGATGACAGCTCAGGCCAATGTGAAGGCAGAGTGCTTCTTCAGCCGCTGATGAGAGGTGGGCTCAGTAGGATTAGATGCCCTAGTGTGTCCTTGACCCATGGGAATTCTTCTCTATGCCTTTCCCTCCTGGCCTCTCATCGGTCGGCTTCTCCGACGCATAGAGCGACATCCAGGCAGCATAGTGCTGGTGGCTCCAGAGTGGCCGTATCGCCCATGTTTCGCATCGCTCTGGAAGATCCCCCTACAGCTGCTCATTTCCTGCATCTGCTCAGTCAGGGGCCAATATTTTCGGATCAGGAGGATCACTTCTCTCTCGTGGCTTGGCTTTTGAGAGGCAACAATTGCAATTGAGGGGATATTCAGAACAGGTCATTTCCACTTTTCTTCAGGCACAATGACCGGCTACTTCTATGGCCTATGTTAGAGTCTGGAAGCTTTTTGAAGCATGGTGCCTTAGTGCTCCTTGGATCCATTGTCAACGGATGTTCCCCAGGTGTTGGATTTCCTTCAACAGGGGTTGGCTAAGGGTTTGGCATTCAGTTCCCTTCGAGTCCAGGTAGTGGCCTTACGTAGCAGGTTTCACAGTCGTTCGCTGGTGGCTCACCCGGATATTTCCCAGTTCCTCAAGGGGGTCAAACATTTACGTCCACCCTTTATGTCTGGATTGGAGTTTGAACCTGGTACTTTGGGTGCTTTGTGAAGCTCTCTTTGAACCTTTATGCAGGGTTTCAGTTAAAGATTTGACCTTGAAGATCGTTTTCCTGGTGGCCATTTGTTCTGCTTGACGGATTTCAGACATGACATCCGTCATGTCTGAAATCCGTCATGTCTGAAATCCGATCCCGACATGACATCCGTCATGTCGGGATGGGATCCCGACATGACGGATGTCATGTCTGGATTCCTTTCTTAGGATCTATGATGATAGTGTTGCTGCGCACGGTTCCTTCCTTTGTCCCCAAAGTGATGTCTGCCTTTCATGTCAATCAAGAGGTGGTCCTGCCAGGCTTCCTGCAGTGGTCCCAGGACTCTCCTCACGAGAAGGATCTTCATCTTTTGGATGTGCGTTGTGCTCTTTTGCGCTATTTGGAGGTTACCAATCTCTTCTGGCGTTCAGATCATCTGTTTGTCTTATTCGGCGGACTTAAGGGTGACAGCTTCTAAGGCTACAATTTCGCGCAGGATTAAGGAGGCTATCTGCTTGGCCTACGTTGCCCAAGGACATCAGGCTCCCTTGGGTCTGATAGCTCATTCCACTAGGGCCCAGGCTACCTCCTGGGCTGAGTGTCAGCTTCTGCGCCACAGGAAATCTGCAGGGCAGCGGTTTGGTCCTCCCTGCACACTTTCACCAAGCATTATCGTTTGGACATTAAAGCACAAGATGAATTATCCTTTGAGAGTGTACTGCACATGGGTCGTTCGGGTTCCCGCACAGTGTAGGGTGGCTTGGGTATATCCCACTGGTCTGGACTGATCTGGGTATGTTCAGGAAATGAAAATTGGTTCTTACCTGCTAATTTTCGTTCCTGTAATACCACAGATCAGTCCAGAGGCCCACCCCTTTTCAGTTTCCAAAAGACTGTCTTACGCTAAATTGATTTGCTGATATAAGATTTCCTCTTGCAGATGCTCTTGAAGGAGCAGGTTCAGGGGTTGTTCACTTGTTGTGTGTTTGGTTATGAGCGAATGGGTTGGCTGTTGTGTTTGGGTTCCAACGCTCTTCGCCCGTTAGTTCTGTTAGTTGTGGTAGGCTTGGGGACAGGCCAATACTGAGGGACTGCAGGTGGCACTCTCGGATATTTATTTATTTATTTATTCAGTTTTATATACCGTCATTCGGTGCAGCCATCATAACGGTTTACAAAAATCAAACAGAGAATAAACAATTATAACATAGTTACATAAATTAACAGTGGGAGAGATGAGGGGCTTGGGGAGAGGTTGGTGATAAAAAAGGGAGGACAAGGAAGTAAAGGGAGAAGGAGTATGGTAACAGTATTGGTATTTATTCATCTCCGGGATGGACTTCCAGCGTTGTTAATTATAAGTTCATATTGCTACTATAATGGTTGATGTCGGATGTTATTTTAGTAACTCTCTTGCATGGGTCTGGTTGGTCGTATTGATTGAAGTTAGATTGTTGAATTAAATAATTAATGTAGACTTTATGAAAAAGCAAAGTCTTTAAATCCTTCTTGAACATTTTGATATTTGTTTGAGTTCTGATATGTAACAGTGCCCAAAGTTTTGCCCTCTGACTCCATCTGCTGGTAGGGATGCACAACCCACTGGTCTGGACTGATCTGTGATATAACCAGTGGCGTAGCCAGAATTGATTTTTTGGGTGGGCACAAGGTTAACATGGGTGGGCTGTAGGCATGCAGGTCTACTAGTTGTTTTTTTACTGATAAATAATGCCAAATTATGCAGCATAGCATTCACATCTACGCCTAAGTATGAGGTTTACTTAATGATACAAACATAATTCACGGTGATTTGTGGTACTTTAGCCTTCTTATTATTACGATTTTATACACGGCTCCTACCTGTCCATAAATTTTGAGAGAGCAGTTGTGTTGCTTATATTTAAATTGCTAACATCTCAAAATATAGATATATATTTTTACCTTTGTTGTCTGATCTTTGTATTTTTCTAATCAGTTGGTCCTGGTCTCTTTTTCCCATTTTTTCCCTTATAGCTCATTTCCTAATTCCTTTTCAGTGTCTTTCTTCTATTACTGTCTTCTTCCCTTCCACACACACACACACACGCTTTCTCTCACAGACTCCCTCTCACACACTCAAGCTCTCACTCTCATATGCTCTCCCCCCCCCCCCCCAAGCTCACATTCAAGTTCTCACTTTCTCACCCCTCCCCAGGCTTATATTCTTATGCACACACAGATGCACATCCAGGCACCCATTCTCACCCACACACATAAACCCAGACTCCCATTCTCACCCACAAACCCATGCTCCCAGTCTCACCCACACATATTCAAGCTCCCATTCTCATCCATACATATACACATTTAAGATACTATTCTCACCCACACATTCACACATTCAAGCACCCATTCTTATTCACATATTCAAGCTTCCATTCTCACCCACCCACACAAACCCAGGCTCTCATTCTCACCCATATATACACACATTCAAGCTCCCATACTCACCCACCCACAAACCCAGGCTCCCATTCTCAACCACACATACACACATTCGAGCTCCCATTCACCCACATATTCAAGCTTCCATTCTCACCCACATACACACCCAGGCTCCAGTTTTCACCCACACACACTCCCATTCTCATCCACACATACACATTCAAGCACGTGCACAGCTTCCGCTTTCTCCCCCAGAGCAGGAAGATCAGCTGCCTCTCCTGCTGCCACCGGACTCCTGCTATCTTCGGGCGTCCGAACTTCCTGTCGGGGGGGGGGGTGGGGAGCGGAAGCGCAGCGCACAACGTCCGCTTCCTCCCTCCCCCCAGCAGGAAGATCGGCGGACCATACGGCCCGACGCCCGAAGATAGCAGGAGGCCGGTGGCAGCAGGAGAGGCAGCTGATCTTCCTGCTTTGGGGGAGAAAGCGGAAGCTGTGCGCGGCGCTTCCGCTCCCCCAAACAGGAAGTTCGGCGGGCCGTTTGGTCCGAAGATAGCAGAACGGGTG
Source organism: Rhinatrema bivittatum (assembly GCF_901001135.1). Classification (NCBI taxonomy): domain Eukaryota; kingdom Metazoa; phylum Chordata; class Amphibia; order Gymnophiona; family Rhinatrematidae; genus Rhinatrema; species Rhinatrema bivittatum. The sequence goes on along the minus strand of NC_042616.1, from coordinate 623,161,179 downwards.
GCAGCAGGAGAGGCAGCTGATCTTCCTGCATTGGGGGGAGGAAGCGGAAGCTGCCCGCGGCGCTTCCGCTCCCCACCCCCAAACAGGAAGTTCGGCGGGCCCGAAGATAGCAGGAGAACGGGTGGCAGCAGGAGAGGCAGCTGATCTTCCTGCTTTGGGGGGAGGAAGCGGAAGCTGCCCGCGGCGCTTCCGCTCCCCCCCTCAACAGGAAGACCGGTTGGCCATACGGCCGCAGCCGCGCTTCCCCACGTGTGCCGTGATGGCGCGCGAGGCGTGGGTTCCCTTGTTCGCTGTCGCGGGGATGGGATCCCGCGACAGCCTTGCAGTTCCGGTGCCAGTTGGGTGGGCCTGGGTCTAAGTTGGGTGGGCACCTGCCCACCCGTGGCTACGCCACTGGATATAACAGAAACGAAAATTAGCAGGTAAGAACCAATTTTCATTTTTCTTTGTTAGTTTTGGAAATTGTGCATCTCTGTTACCTTTGTATTTAGCACAGTATAGGAGGAAATGCATTTCTTTTTCTCCAATGTTGCACTATAGGCAGGTTCTAGGTTTTTTGCATATTTCTATTTCTAATTTGAGATCACTTCTACTGTATTTGATGAGGGTCTATCCACATTTTGTGATTAAGGAGGCTATCTGTGTGATCGAAGTGAGGTAATCTGCTAACATGTTTCTGTGTAGGGATCTGTGGCAGTCCAGTTTGTTCTATTTTCCATTCTGCACTTCCCAATAGGAGGGTGTATTGTGTTCTAGGACAGTGGTTCTCCCCTATTCAAAAAAAGTGTGATAAGTGTTAACATGCCAAAATATGCATTCTTCCAGGTAGGCCCCATTATTTTCAGTGAGGTCTATTTACTAAAAAAAACCCCAAAAAAATGCAGTGCACCATTTTGAACCGGGACTTATGTTTACATTACAGTGTGATATTTGAGCCTGTATGCTTAGTGCCCACTCAGCCAAAAAATGAGTTCTGGCTGTACCAACACACACACACACACACACACACTCTCTCTCTCACTCTCACACTCACAAACTCACATATGCACACTCAACCAGTGGCGTACCTAAAATACTTAGCACCTGGGGTGGATACTTCCTTTGGCACCCTCCTCTGCCAAGGTTCACTTCTCCGTGTCCCCGCCACTGAGCTCCGATTCCCTTCTCTCTCACACAGGCTTCCTCCATTTTTCTCTCCCTCACACATGCATACCAGTTCACACAAGCTCCTTCTCACACACAAACACCACCTTCACTCCCATACACACACACACTCGCGCTCTCATACACAAACACACAGGCTCTCGGTCTCTTATTCATATATATACACACACACTCACATACCCCTTCCTCTCTGTCACATAGACTCACATGCGGTCATTCTGGCCCTCTGCCTCTTCAGCTGCCTGTGACTACCAGCCTCTCTCTTCTGTCACAAGCTAGATGGGTTCCACTTGTGGCCACTGCCCTTTCTCTTGATGGTGCACCCCCCCCCCCCCAGCTGGCACTCTCCTGCTGGCTGTTACCCGGGATGAACCGCATCCCCCCCTCCCCACTTTATTATGCCACTATTCTTAACCAATTAGTTTTGCATCCCCCAGCCAGCCTGTCCCCCACCATTTCCTCCCAGCCAGCCAGCCTTGCAAGCTTATTCCCTATTCATTCATTCCCCAAATCCTGCTTGCCAGTGCCCACCCCAGCTAACTAGTCAGCCTCAAGCTCGAACTCCTTCCACAGCCAGCCAGTCTCCAACCGCAGACCCTCCCCCAGTCAGCCAGTCTCCAGCCTCTGATCTCTACCCCTCCCTTGCCAGTCTCTAGTCTCTGACCCCCCTCAGCCAAAAGCCTCAGATCTCACACCCAGATGCCTGCATTCTTTAACCCATGAAGGAGTCATGCAACACAGTATTGGATTGACATCAGAGTTTCTGGAATGGCTGGGACAAAAAGCTAGATGGGCCAGGTCCCAGGTGGCTCACCCGTTCCGACACCTATGTTTAATTCCTACAACTGTGTACAGATGAATCTATATGTTCACTATAAACTTCTCGCAGTTTGTGACTTTTCTGTTATCACTAACGTCCCCTTAACCAATATACATGGGTGGTGGTAATAAAAGGTAACTCTAGGTTAAACATTGTAATCCTGTGTTTACTTTAAGGAAACCTATCTTCCATATATGATGCGCAGCAAAGTGAAATTATTGCTTCAAGAAGAAAATGACCAGTCCTTGCTGACATTTATAGATGAAGCCATGAAAACTGAGCAAAGAAAGGCACTTCTGGAGACAAATTATAGCCAGGAGTTGAGTCTTCTCTATATCTTACAAGATGACTTTGACAGAGCAAAATACTACATCAACAATGGCATGCAAGTGTTCATGCAGGTAACAGCATTGTAATTCATATATTCATCTTCTTCTTTAGGGGTTTGGCACTGTGTATTCTAAGTATTAGCAGAGTTAAATAAGCATTGTTTTTACTGAAGGAATTTGAAAGAAACCAGAATGAATAAAACTAGGGCTTTATTAAAATGTGGGATTATTTTAAGGTGCAGCTCTTCAAGGATTGGATATAGCATTAAGCTATGCAAACAACATTTACGCTGTATTTGTGGAGTGGAGGAGTACCCAGAGAGACCAGGGTTCAAATCCCACTGCTTCTCCTTGTGATCTTGGGCAAGTCACTTTACCCTCCATTGCCTCAGGTACAAACTTAGATTGTAAACCCTCTGAGGATAGGGAAATACCTGCAGTACCTGAATGTAATCCGCTTTGAAGCTCTGAAAGAAGTGTGAAAAGCAGAATATAAAAAGATAATAAAAAATAAATTTGTTTCACTGTTAAGCACCATAGTCTGGACAGCTCATCCAACCAGTTGTGGTTCTTTTTTGTAATGTGCAACATTGGTTGTCAGTATGGGTATGTAAGTACAGAGCAGACACATGCCAAGACGTAATAAGTATAAAAGATACTAGGCATCAACTTAGTGAAACATCCACCATATATTTTATGTAAATTCTCAAATGTGTTTTTACAGTAGATTAGATACAATAGAGTCACAACTCCATTGTATAATATGAATACTGAATACTATTTTATTTATATAATGCCAATAATGTATATTAGGGATGTGCATTCATTTAAAACTAATGGGTAAATGTAACCAAAGCAGTCTATTTTTGTTTCAGTTCATTTTACCAGAAACAAATACATGGGCACTATGAAAAAAACCCAAATTGTCAAGTGTTTCATTTTAGCAAATAGTGTGCACTATTTGCAATAAATTAAAAATTAAATTGGCTCCACCACCAAGCTAGGGCCTACCCACCTGGACTGAGCCAAACCGGGCCCTACAGGTCCCCTCCAACGTCCTTGGCCTTCTTACCCCTTCACTGGGGGTCCTGCAGCAACAAAGGGGCAGGAGTGATACACACTTATTCCTGTCCCATCATAATCTATTTAAAACCAATGCCCAGCCCTGAGACTGGCACCAAAGTGACATCAAAATGGCACTGGCCTTGGGGCCAGCTGGCATCATTTTCTTATACAACTATACAAACTTACGACTGTACAAAAAAATGGTGCCAGTCAGTCCTAAGAACAGTGCCATAATGCCACTTTGGCATCAGACTCTGTGCCGGCTGCCATTTTTATATAAACATAAACACCTCACCAACTGAATTGGGAATTCATTTATTTATAATATACAACCAGACCTCATATATTATATAGGAGAGTCTTCAAAGTCTTTGCACAATTACTCTCACTAAAAAGCTACCACATAAATATGTTCATCTGTGGTTCCTCTATTCTTATAATCATCGGTCTTGGTTGTCCTTTTTTTAAAATTTATATAGTGAATGCCACTTATCTTTTATGCTGAGTGACCGAAACGCTGGAGGAGTGATCGTATGCCCGACACGGCTCGTGTTTCTTTAATGCTTCGTCAGGGACAATGTTTCAACTTTTGTTTGCTTCTAAAATAAAACAGAATAATTAAATATAACAGGCTCTGAAATTGAAATTTCTACCTGTTGTTTAATATACATACACTCCATTCTTCTGTGCTGTCATTCTTTCCATGCTTTCAGCGTTTCCCAAAAATGTTGTTGCTCTGAGGCGGCATTTAAACCCACCTTCGGATAGTACAACAGCCAATAGGTACCTTCACTATCCCTGCGTAACCAATGCTGTGACACGCTATGTCTATGATGTCATATCAACGTTGCCCAATCTACTGCATCGTTCATGCCATACGGACTTTGGGCGGATAATTTGAAAATCCATTTTTGTTCAACCAAGACCGATGATTATAAGAATAGAGGAACCACAGATGAACATATTTATGTGGTAGCTTTTTAGTGAGAGTAATTGTGCAAAGACTTTGAAGACTCTCCTATACAATATATGAGGTCTGGTTGTATATTGTAAATAAATGAATTCCCAATTCAGTTGGTGAGGTGTTTATGTTTATATGTTATGAGATACACTGACCGGGCAGTACTAAGTTACAGTTGTTAGATATGGCTGCCATTTTTAGACAGAGTATGGAGGGGCAGGAGCAAATGGGCATTGTTTCTGCCACTTTGCTGCAGAACACCCATGGAAGGGTTAAGTGGAGACCAGGGAGGTCCCCAGCCTACTTAAGTGTGAGGTAGGAGAGGAGTTCAGAGGGGTCCAGGAAGGCCATGACTAGGCTGAGTTCAGCCGAGCTGGGTAAGCCTGGGCAAGGGGTTAGGAAGGCCCCAGAAAGCTTAGGAGAACAGTGATGGAGGCCTAGAGAAACTCCATTTCATTTTTTGGTTGATTTTGGGGCTTAGGTTTTTTTAAATATTTATTTTGGTTCAGCAAATGAAACCAAAATAAACATTAAAACGAAATGAGGGAAAAAATTGCACCTGAAACAAAAACTAACAAACAAAAAAAATTAGGTCTGCACTTCACACATCTCTATTGTATATTTTTATATCTGGTAAAGATAGGTAATTTTGAATCTTATTGGAGTTTATTGATTTCATCCAAATTTAATCTAGAATATCTCTGAACAAGTGAGCTTTGATTAAAGACTTCAAGGTGGAAAGAGGGAAAGGGAAACTAGATGAACTTGGTAGATATAGAACTCCTTCCATCTGAAAGAACACTTTGTTGACACCAGACCTCCAGACTGGAAAACACAACAACACAACTACCTATAAAAGGGTTGGCTAACTCTGGTCCTTGAGAGCCACAAACAGGCCTATTTTTCAGGATATCCACAATAAATATGCCTCTTAGAGATTTGCCTGCACTTCCTCCATTGTATGCAGATCTGTTGCATGAATATTCATCATGGATATCCTGAAAACGTGACCTGTTGTGGTTCTTTAGGACCGGAGTTGGCCACCCTGGGCGTATTGCATTGGACATAAGATTAATTTACTAGGTTAAATGATTGGGATCTGCCATCCTTATAAACTGATTTTCTCCAAGGACAAGCAGGATAGTAGTTCTCACAAATGGGCGACATCAGTTGGAACCCGGCACGGAAAACTTATGTCAAAGTTTTAAAATCCTGAATTAGGAATGGTCTGAGATATCTGACGATGCTTCTGATGGTCTCCCCTCAGATCAGTCTCCTCCAGAGGAGCAAAGGAAGTCCTCGCTTGAGGACATGGTCCTCCTTCACAGGTTTTGTTAGGTTGATGCCTGAGGCCATCCCCTTTCAGTTATTAACCAAGGAGGATACCAGGTACAGTATGCTTGAAATCTTCCAGTTCGTGGTGCCTCCTGAGGAAATCGTGGCAGTCCCAGTGCACGAGATCCTTATAAAGCTGCTGTTAAGGATGTTGGAACACCCCCCTCACAGTGCCTCCTGTGAACAAGAAGGTGGATGGTGGTTTAGCTTGTCCAGAAGGCTCCCGAGTTCAACAAGCAACAGCTCCACCTATCTGTGGTGGTCTCGAGAGTCTAGCGTTCTAGGACCCATTCCTTGGCACACACGGGGAAGGATCATAGAGCGATGGATGCTCTTGAGAGGAAGCTTTTCCAGGGGCTTATGCTCATTGCTCTTGTGACCTGAAGTACCTGACCTGGAAAGTCTTATTTTTGGAGGCGGTCACTTCAGCACGCAGGGTCAGTGAGCTCGAGGCCTTAGTGACTTATTCACCTTATACTAAGTTTTTTCATGACAGAGTGGTCTTGCATACCTAAGTTGGAATCTGATTTCTGTCTTAATCAGTCCGTCATCCTGCCAACATTCTTCCCTAGACCCCATTTGCAGCAAGGCAAACAAACCCTGCACAGCTTGGACTGCAAGAGAGCCTTAGCCTTCTTCCTGGAGCAAACAGAAGCCTATAGATGATCCAACCAACTTTTTGTTTCTTTTGAAAGTAATAAGGTGGGCATTGCTGTTGCCAAGCAGACACACACTAATTGGCTAGCAGACTGCATCTCCTTCTGTTTTGCCCGAGCAGGACTGCATCTTGGGGGTCATGTCAAGGCTCCTTCTGTTCAAGCCATGGCAGCATTGGTGGCTACTTGCAAGCAGATTCCATGGAGGAGATCTGCAGAACTGCAACATGGATTTCTCATTACACATTCACATCTCACTTGCTTGGATAGGGATGGCCAAAGCAATGATAGGTTTGGCCAATCTGTCCTTCGGAACTTGTTTGAGGTGTAGAACCCAATTCTGTTCCTGTCTAAGGCCTGTTGTTTGTTTTCAGACTGGTCCCCCGTCCCCCCCCCCCTTATCAACAAAATCCTTGTTGTGCCCATTGGCATCTGTTTTGGGTGTTTGTTGGTCCCTTTTTCACAGGGACAGCCTGTAGCTAGGGATTCACCCATGTATGAGGACTACCAGTCTGCTGCTTCTCTGAGAAAGCAAAGTTGCTTACCTCTAACAGGTGTTCTCCAAGGACAGCAGGAAGTTAGTCCTCATGAAACCCATCTGCCACCCCGAAGAGTTTGGTTTCCTGTATGTGGGTTTCTTTTGTGTTTTTTTTTATTTTTATCCTTGATTTCTATGTTGTAAGACTGAAGGGAACTCCGCGTGTTCCCGTTATAACATATGCTGGGCATGCTCAGTGAGGCCAAGTGAAAGTTCTAGAAACTGACATAAGTTTTCCGTGCCGGGCTGCATTCGATGATGTCACTCATGTGTGAGGACTAACATCCTGGTGTCCTTGAAGAATACCTGTTACAGGTAAGCATCTCTGCTTTTGCAAGGATAGTAGACTGGACTTGTTCTATAATTTTAACAAAGCTCCTAAGTATTGACAAGACAAATAGTTAATATATGTAACTAGTAAAACTATATTTTTTTTCTAGAATTATTCCAGTATTGATTCCCTGCTACATAAAAGCCGACTAACCAAACTACAGTCTGTGCAAGCCTTAACTGAAACACAGGACTTCATTAATTTTATCAGTAAACCAAGTAAGGAATCTTTACAGTATTATTTTCCTTTTGAACTGCTGACATACATACAGTTACTATTTGCTTGTTTACAGCTTATACAGTACATGATCCCATTGCTTAAAAAAGCTAATTTTTTCCAGGAGAATTGTATTTATTTTTTTCATTGGAGAATACATTTGAGGCGCTTTGGTGATTAAAATGTGTTCCCGAAACTAGGTTTCTTTCAGTTCTGGGTAGATTTTTTTTTTTTTTAAGAGAAATAAGCAGACAGGAATTTCATATGTAAGTGTAAGAAATGGTGGTAGAACAGGACATGTGATGGCCTCTGTTTATTGCTTTGCTCAATGTGTTTGTATCGTGGGGAGATCAGTCCTTATGGATATTTTTTAAATATCTCCAGGCAATTTAAATTCCCAAACTTCACTTAAGAAACTTCTCAGAATGTGGACAAGCAGATATCCTGATACTAAACTGGACCCAATGAACATCTGGGATGACATTATTACAAATCGGTAATAAACTAAGTTTACTCATGCTCTTATTAGTACAACAGAGTTTCTGTGCTGCATTTTATTATTGTTTTTTCATTTATAGTTTTTATTACCATCAGAATTTTTTTCTTTATAGATCAGTTGTAAAACAAAGTAGTCAAGATCCCTCTCTTCTGTTCTCCATTTTTTATTTTATTCTTAAAACATTGTTTTATGTATTTGAAAGCTCTTCCCACTTAGCTCCATCTACATGGATTTGTAATAGCAAAAGTAGCTAATGGGATTGGAAGGTAAAATTGCAATGGTAGTAGTACATTTTGTGGTTTGTTTGTTCTTTTTTTGTAGCATCTAGGTCATGTAATTAAAAATATTTAAATTTATACTTAATATCAGAACCCCTGGCAGGCATCACATCCATGCAAATAAAGATTGAGCTCCAAGAAGGATATATCTCCCACCCTGAATTGCTTTTCTGATTTTACAATAAAGTAGCTCAAACTGATGTACATTACAGTAAAATAATACAATATATATAATCCATAAATCCAACAAATATACCATATTTAAATTAAAAAAACTGAAATAAATATTATACAGTATTGTTATTCCATAACAAATGGATTATCTAAACCGATATCAGATATCATCAACCATGTCTTCACTTTTTGGCAAAACCGCATTAAATCCAGCTCTTTTCTGATTGATAGTAGCAGAGCATTCCATAACATTGGAATCACTGTTGCATCTTAACATAGCAAAAGGATGTAGCAGATGGAAGATGTAACTGGTAATACTGTGAACGTAAAATTCTAGTTGGTTGGTTACAAGGCAAACATTTTTTCTTATGCGGCAGGAATTTCTCTTGCAGAATTTTAAATGCAAGAACTAATATCTTAAACTTACACCAAAGTTTTATAGGGCGCCAATGTGGTTTCATAAGTAAAGGAGCTGCTAGATCTTGTCTAGACCGACCCATAACAAGCCTAGCAGCCATATTCTGAATGACTTGGAATTTCCTGAGCATAACCCTGGTAAACCCCAATACATGGTATTACAGTAGTCCAATTCTGTCATCACAGTACACTATTGATTTTTAAATGCTTGTTTTTGTTACTGGTCATCTTAAGAACATAAAAATATGCCATACTGAGTCAGACCAAGGGTCCATCAAGCCCAGCATCCTGTTTCCAACAGTGGCCAATCCAGGCCATAAGAACTTGGCAAGTACCCAAAAACTAAGTCTATTCCATGTTACTGTTGCTAGAAATAGCAGTGGCTATTTTCTAAGTCAACTTGTATTTTTCGCTCCATAAGACACACTTTTTTCCCCCCAAAAGTGGGGAGAAAATGTCTGTGCGTCTTATGGAGCGATGATAAAAAAAAAAAAAAAAACCCCAACAAAAAAACCCCATCCCAACCCTTTAAAGTTACTTAACTACAACCCCCCACCCTTTTGACCCCCCCCCCCAAGACTTGCCAAAAGTCCCTGGTGGTCCAGCAGGGGTGCGGGAGTGAACTCCTGCACTCGGGCCGTGGGCTGCCCGGCCATCCATTGCTCCTACCATGTGACAGTGGCCGACCAATGGCACCGGAAGCCCCTGTGACATAGTAAGGGCAAAGGCTATTGGCGCCATTTTGAATACTGGCAGCCGACTGCCCGAGTGCAGGAGATCACTCCCGCACCCCCGCTGGCATGTCATGGAGGGGTCAGGAGAGTGGGGGGTTGTAGTTAATTAACTTTAAAGGGTTGGGATAAACGTTTTCTGATCCGGGGAGTGGACAAAAATGGCCCTCCCCAGACCCGAAAATGAAATGGGGACCAAAAAAACTTTTATGCCCTCCCCTAATTTGCTCCATAAGACGCACAGACGCCCAGGAGCAGAGCCGGTTTACCACACCATTATTATTATTAGTTTTTTTAAATTTTCCAGCTCTGAATCCTAGGTGCGTCTTATGGTCAGCTGCATCTTATGGAGCGAAAAATATAGAAACATAGAAATGACAGCAGAAGAAGACAAAACGGCCTATCCAGTCTGCCCAGCAAGCTTTCATACTTTTTTTTTTTTCTCATACTTATCTGTTACTCTTGGCCCTTATTAGTCACTTTTTGGTTCTAGTTACCTTCCACCCCAGCCGTTAATGTAGAGAGCAGTGCTGGAGCTGCATCTAAGTGAAGTATCTAACTTAATTGATTAGGGGTAGTAACTGCCACAATAAGCAAGCTACTCCCACGCTTATTTGTTTACTCAGCCTGTGCAATTCAGTCCTTGTTGGTTGTCTGAATGTAAATCCTCTTTTCTTCATTCCCCCTGCCATTGAAGCAGTGAGCTGCGCTGGATATGTATTCCAAGTGAAGTATCAGGCTTAATTGATTCGGGGTAGAAGAAGTATCCATATAACATTGACTTTTAGTTGCAGTAGAAAACATTTTTAAAAAAGAATGTTTCATATGGCACTATAATTAGAACACACGATCTAAGCCAAAAAGTCAGTGGTGAGCCTTGAATATGAATGTCCTGGCAACATGGTTTTCACATGTATCAGGTTTTAAAAATTAGGCCTTTGGTCTCTAAGGGCAACCACAATTACTCTTTTTCATCAGCCCCCAATGAGGAAATCATCAATCACGCAGGGAAAATGCTCATTTAACTGGAGAGTTGAGATATATTGAAGGGAGCAGAGTAGTCCTGACCTAGAAAAACTAAGCTGATAAAGTACAATACAGTTCTAATTTTTGATGTGTCTATGTGGCTGACTTTTTTTCCTCATTTTTTAGATGTTTCTTTCTGGACAAAATCAAAGAGAAACTTCCTAATTTCCAGGCTGATGACAGCATGGAGATGGATGGAGGGGGCACTGCAAGTGACCAAATGGAAGTGGATAAACAGGAAGAAGACATTCCATCACTGATAAGAAGTTGCAAATTTAATATGAAACTGAAGATGGTAGAGAGCGCCAGAAAACAGGTGATTTTGTCTGCTTATCTCTTAGATACAGTTTTTTTGTTTTTGTACAGTTACACTTAGACATGTTAGCTAATGCAAAAGCCACAAATTTAGCTAATTTGTGTACAGTTTAGTAAAGATACGTTGTGTTAAAATGTTGACGCTGAGCTGTATGAATTTTTCTTTCCAGTATCTCTCTGTACATCCAGCAGAAGTGAACCTGTTAATATAGTAACATAATAAATCAGGACCGATAAAGACCAAAATGGCTCACCTAGACTGTAAAGCTGAGATTTGCCCTCTATGGGTAAATGCATATGTGAATTCTCATATGCATCCCTTCCCCTATATCTTTTATATGACTTCTTATCCATTTTCCTGCATATCTGTCCCAAGTATGCCCCAAATCCATTACAGTGCTGACCACCACCACCTCTGCTTTTACCATCTTTAACTTTCACAGGACCAATACTTAAGCCAACACTCGCACTGCCTCCTATGTGTTATTACTAAATTTTGTAATAATCCCCACAGCCACAAAGATTAGTGAGGATGATTTTAAAAGTGTGTGTGTGTACTCTGCCCTTCCTATGCTCATTGATGTTTGAATTTTACCCAACTTACCTTCTTGGAAGTCTGATGCTGTTGTACAGCTACTGTTTAGGTTTATAATTGCCGCTCTGTGCAAGATGTCCCAATGCTTCATGATAATCCTCTGTACCACTAGAGTCCTCTGCATTTATCCCATGCTTCTTTGAATTTCATTACCGTATGTAAGGTAGCATTCTTTAGGAAAAAAATAATTACCTCACACTGACTTTTGCTAGCATCATATATATATATATTCATTAATTTATTCCAAATATTGAACTAGACACCAGCAGGGAAGGTGTATGCATATAACATTTCTTCTGGTTGACACTTTTACAGGGTTAGGGTCTTAGTTTCTGTGCTTCTTTGTTCATCCCCTATGAACTTAGGAAGAAGGAATCCCTTTACTAGTGTTGAGTTATCAGCCTGGAACTATTAAACCAACTCCTGCAGGTTCAACTCTGCATTTATTTTCACAGCAACAACTAAGTACTTAGATAAATTGACCTCTAAAAACAAATGTAAGCTATCTCTATGCTTGAAGTGCAGCAGGTTAACAATCCTTAATAGTTAGTGCAAATCTTAAGCAGGAAGGTCCAGTTCAGGTTTGAATCTGCTTAGTCAGGTCAGGAGGTTGATGTCCAGGCAAGGGGGAGCAGATCTGTTATGGGATCCATTCTACTGCTCGCAGCCCTCAAGATGCCAGAACAATGTTTCCTCTGCACTCAAGCAGGCCAATTCACACCGGTGGGTTATGCACTCCTATGGCCAGTGCTGTCTAGAGGCTTAAGGCAATTTGCCTCCCAAGGATTTTGCCACCGTCTGGGCATCCCCTTTACTGATGAAAGACTCGATGGAGGTAGGTACAGGAGGCATTATGAAAGGCAATTCCCCTCCCCCTTGTTCCTGATGGGAGGGACATCCTTGGGGTAGGGTCAGAGAGTGCCATGTTCAGTCCTATGGGCCTGGTATGGAGTCCGCCTTCTCCTCCTTGGTGGAGTTTTCCAGGGTTATAAGCCTTTCTGAAAGGGTGTCCAGTGGAGATGAAGCAGCCCCATAAGGAGGGGACTCATCCTAGGTCTTCCCACTCGGCGTCCAAATTGGGCAAGTGCCGTAAAGAAGCTGTCCCTGGTGAGGTAAAGGAGGAATGAGGATCATAACCTATCAGATGATTCCAGTGGTGACTGGGATTCCACACCACTGGAAGAGGGGAAAAATCCACCTGACTTGGAGTCATATTAGGACTCTACTCCACTTCCTTCACAAGGAAGAGTTGTCAGGTCCATTGACTCAGACCCTGGAAATGCTCAGAGTAGAAGGCACTACAGGATTACAAAAGAAAGATCCCATCTTGGTTATCTTGTACAAGGCATCTTGTTTCTTGCCACTGCTGGAACTAGTGCAAGAATTGATTGACCTTGAATGGAATTGCGGGCATTCCTTGGCAGCCTCTCCCCCTTGGATCTGAAGGCAAGGGAACAGTTGCAATTCCTGAAGGTTGATGCCTTGGTGTCCGCTGTCACCAAGCAAACCATCATCCCAGTCGAAGGGGGAGCAGCACTGAAGGATGCTCAGGATAAAAGGATTGAGGCCATCCTCAAGCGGGCGTTTGAAGTGATGGTAGTAAATTTGCAAATAGCTTCTTGCTGTGGCACGAGCAGGTTTGCATTTCTCTCAGAAGACTCAAGGAGTGGGAACCGATAGTGGACTGGTAATGCAACCAGGAGCCACATTTTTAACTGATGTGAACTTTGACTTGGTACCTACAGGCGCTAGATATGTAGCTTTTGTTAAAGTGGCAAGATGCCTACTGTGGCTGCAGAACTGATCGGCGGATACAATTTGACAAGGTTACTCTTTAAGGGTTCTCTTTTGTTGGGGAGTAAGTTGGTGAATCAGTGGGGTGAATCCAAGATTCTGTGATTGCCAGAGGACAAGAAGGTGGTGGCATGTTCTTTTGGGGCAGCAAATCAGAAGTTACATCCCTTCGGAAGATTTAATTACTTTTTCTTGCTCTTATTTATAATTCACTTTTCAACACTTCAAAGCAGATTACATTCAGCTACTGTAGGTGGTGCACTTTCCCCAGAAGGGCTTACAATCTAAGTTTTGTACCTAAGGCAATGGGGGTTAAAGTGACTTGCCCAAGGTCACAAGGAGCGGTAGTGGGATTTGAACCTGGTTTTCCTAGTTCATAGCCTACTGCTCTAACCACTAGGCTGCTACTCCTTTTGGACACAGGTTCTGGTACCAGAGCATCTTGATCTTCACAATAAAGGTGTGGGGGCTTGCTTCCGGAGATAGGTTGATGTCTATCTCACTTATATATCAGGTGAGCCCAAATCACAATGGACCAGTGGGTCCTGGATGTGATTAGAAACTTCTATGCTCTAGAATTTCTCTGAATTCCTCCTGAAGCCTTTACGGTCTCTCTTCATTAGTGAGTTGCATGGAGAGTGGCAGTGAAGGCTACGTTGATAAGGCTGCTAGGCCTCAGGGCCATGATTCCAGTTCCCGAATCGAAGCAAATAAGCAGTGATATTCTCTTTATTTTGTCATTCCCAAGAAGTAAGATTGATCCTTCTGATCAATTCTAGATCTGAAGAGAATTAACAGGCATTTGCAAGTGATTCACTTCAGGATGGAAACTTTACACTCTAATTATGGCAGTACAGAAAAGGGAATTCCTCATGTTTCTCAGTCTGATGGAAGTCTATCTACATATCCCCATTTGACTTGAGAATCAGTGGTTCCTTCATTTTGCCATTGTAGGGCACCATTATCAGTTTCATGTCCTACTGTGCAGTCTGGCTATGGCATCAAGAACCTTTTCCAAGGTAGGAGTGCATAATCCACTGATGTCGATTGACCTGCCTTCCTTAGAGGAAAGGAAATAATAAGGTAAGAAGTAATTTCACTATTGCTCCCAGGAATCCCCTTTTGGACCTCTGAGGGACCAGTCTTTATCCTCAGGGCCATGAGTCTGGGCTTCAGGTAGTATACAGTCCCCTCTGGATTCTTTTGAGCTGGCCTGTGGCTCAAGGGCAAAGCTCCATCTTCTTGAACCAGTATGCGGCTGAGCGTTTTAAGTGAAAATGCTTGAAGATGATTGAACTGTTATAGCCTTTGAATAATTCAGTTAGTACTTTCAGGTGTTTATCCATGCTATAGGTAAAATCATATATATTTGGTACTGTTTGATTTAATTGCGTATAATGGATGTTTTTGTATACAGTGAACCCTGGAACTGTTAATGTAGCTGTATTTGTCAGTTGGTTTTCTAGTAATCCCCTTTAGGGGCACACAAAATGATAGAAGGTCTGATATCAGTTTGGGTGCTGAGCAACAGCCTCTGTCTGTTCAGTCAACAAAAATGGTCAAGCAGATGGTGTAGTGAACTGGCTCATAGGCAAGGGTTGTGTTTATCCTGTTGGACAGGAAAATTACCAAAAGAAAAATCTCTCCCCTTTGTGACCCATCTGACTGCACCCCACTGAATACCAGTTCTTCAACCCAAAACAACTTTTGTTGACTGACCAATGCCTCTCATGAACCCACACCTTGGGATCAGGCATGGATTCTAGGCATAGTCACCCCAGGCAGCTGCCTCCAGCACCAAGTTTTCCTAGGCACCGGCGCACAGCTCCAGCTGCAAAGCCTTCATCCAGGCCTTTTGCCACTATAGCACCATTTGCTCCAGAGAACAGCACCAATCTTACAGCACCCATGTCCATCATAATACTTCAGCGCACAGTTTGCAAGCCCTCGTGTTCTGATAGGCACTGCGGCATCCCGCTCCCTTGTGCAGGTTTCTTTGGTAATAGGAAGCCAATGTGTGAAGAGGGAACAGGGTTTCACAGGGCCTCTAAGCATGCAAGGCCCAAATTGAAGTGTTGTGATGGAGTTGCTGATGCTGCAGGGTCAGAGCTAAGTTCCAGGACCAGCAGCAGAAGTGAGAATCTGAGCAAATTTGCATGCATTTCCTCCATTGTATGCAAATCTATCTCATGCATATTCATTGGGGATATCCTGAAATCCTGGTCTGTTTGTGGCTCTCAAGGACTGGAATTGGAACCCCTGCTAGTTGTCTAGTATGCTGATGTGGCACACTTGGCTAAATAAAATAAGTGTTCTTGTGCTGTTGTAATCCCCTGTGTCAGACCAAAAATGTCTGTTCAAAATGGAATTCCTATTGATTCCTTATGACCTATCTTTGATCTCAATCATCTTTCTCAACCATTGCGCTACGGTTGGTAACATGCAGCACCTTGGTTGAAAGCACTTTATTAAAAAAAACAAAACCATATTACAATGATTTATATTTTCCACCTCATGCTAATTGTTACTTTCTTTTTGCAGCATTCCTGGAAAGGTTGCAAATAAGTATTAAATCTTAATTTGAAAAGTGGAATAAGTATATTAAGATATTTTGGAGGGATAAATGAAGCGGCACCAATCTGCACGGTTACAGACAGGAGCTATGATGGCAGCAGTTACACATTGTGCAAAGCCTCTGCTAGCCAATCAGGGCCATTGTTCAAGATGCGTCACATGGTTACAGTGTCCTCATTCCAGTAGGTTTACAATTGGACTATAGGTTGATTAAATCACTTGGTAGAAGTTACTAGTAAGTGGTTAACTGGAGGAGCAAACCATAGGGTTGATGTAATAAACCCCTTAATAAAACCCATGCAAATTTTTAACACAGGTTTTACTTAATGCAGGAAGTGGAAATTAGTGGCTCTGAAAGATGCAGTGAACTAATGTCATGCAAATTCCCCATGATTTTAAAAAAAAAGCATTTTATTTTACTCATGGGCCATATGCATGCCAATCAGCGCTAAAATCTTTTTTAAAAAAAAATGCTTGTGGAGCAGTGGGACATGACCCTTTTTGCTTTCTCAGCCTCACACAAATTAAAAAAAAAAACTGGACCGTGGGTAGAACCACCTCCTTCTCACTAAAGCTAAAAAAAAATTAGAGTAGTGGCAAGAACCCTCAATCAGGGCAACTAAATTTCAAATCCTCCCCATTTTGAACTTTCAGAGGAATTCTCTTCAACCTCCTGGAGGTAGAGAAGACCTTATCGTCCTCCAGCCCAGGCTTCCTGTTACTGCCTGTACAGGATTGGTCTTTTCACTGACAGCTGACAGTGGAGGAACCAATCAGTGGACAGTGAAAGAGTGAATGAATTAATATTAAATGCTGGTACAGCTTAAAGCTATACCGACATTGACAGGAGGCTGGGCTAGAGGAGGTAAGGTCTTCTCTACCTCCGGTAGGATGAGGGTGATTCCCCTGAAAGTTCTGAAGGGAAGTCATTTGGAATTTAGTGAACCCTGATTGAGGGCTCTTGCCACTACTTTATATTTTTGAGTTTGGATGAGAGGGGAAGGTAGCTCTGCCCTCAGCCAGGTTATTTTTTTTAACTTGGGCACTTGAGAGGTGTTCTACTAGCAGCCCAGCTATTATTTTCCTAACTTGGGTGGGAGAGAGGAGATTGTACCTCATTTGGCTCTTTATCACAGGAAGTTTTAACGTCTGTCTGACACAAGTCAAATTTCTCATGGTTAAAAAAAAAAAAAAAAGGTGTTAGGCAGTTTCCCTCTAATGCAAGGTAATAGGTAATAATGTCATTATCCTATAATTTGCATTGAGACATGTTCATCCTGGCAAGTGGTGTTTACTCCAGTTTTAGCGTGTTTTTCCCATGCTAAGACCTCTGTTACATACACGTGTAATGTTAGCTTGCAAAAACCACCCTAAAACAGGAGTAAAAATTGGAGCTAGGAATAGTCTGGCCTAATACATCGGCTCCCAAGGTTGTCAGAGTTACAGCTCTGTGCTGATATCACTGTGCAGCACAGCTAAATCAGTCATTCAGAATTCTTCATCTTTTCTTCATACAGAACAACTTTGCAGTTGCTATGAAACTTCTGAAGGATCTCCGCAGGGAGTCTAAAACCAGAGAAGACTGGTCGGTGAGATGGATTCACAGTTATTGCCGCTATAGCCACAGCCGCAGTCAAAGTCAAACTATCCCGGATCAGGTGCTCTCTGTGATAAAAACAGTCTCCTTACTAGGTAATGTACAGTGCTAATGCATAATAAGCAATATAGACCTAACCATTAGGAAGAATGGTGAATTGAATATTTTGGCAGGGTCTTTCTTTCATGTTTTATTTCTCTTAAGTATCTCTTAAGTATCACAAGCAATGGCTTTAATATCCAGAATTTGCATCTTCATGCAACTACTTTTGGTAACCGTGTATTAAAATGACGACAAATATTGGAGTATAATATCTATATCTATATATATCTATCTATATACATATATATATATATATATATATATATATATATATATATATCTATCTATATACATATATATATATATATATATATATATATAGATAGATAGAAGCTAAACTTAAGAGGATAACCACAAATTATCTAAATATTACTTTAACTAAACTCTAAGGGGTAGACAATCAAACTGCCTGCTTTTTGGCAAACTCCATGGGTAGATTTTACTCATGGGGTTTGCCAAAATAATCAAAGCAAAACTCCCTTTGCCCCAGGTAACTGTTTTTGTGTGGGTAGTCTTGATTATTCCGAGCTACCTCCAAAAGTAACTCCCCTGACCAAACCCCGTCCTAGGAATGCCTCTGAAGAAAAATGGGTACAAGTATCTGTGTTGCTGTATACGCAAGTGCTTTTACCATTTGTTGGATGGACAATGGTTTAAAAAAACAAAAAAAATACCTTTTAACTGTGGAAATGGCTCTGGCTTACACAGGCAGAACATCCACAACCTCATTTACAGAAACACATACCCTCTTAGACACACAGCCAAACTGTCTCTGTCTTATGTACACAGTTGTTTTTTCTCTAACATGTTCTCCCACATACTTATCCAGATATAACTTCTTTTTCATATGTACACACAGAGCCATGAACACACAACCAACTAATCGGTCTCTCACATGTGTAATTGTACCCCAGTGTGTGTATCCTGCACAGGTGGGGCCGTAAACCCATTTGTAAGTTCTTTGGGCAGAACCCTAGCTAGCTGTTTTTGTTGCACCTTTCCCCCCAGTGTGTGGATCTTTCGGCTGGGGTGGGTGGGAAGGGTTCCTTTTGGGTCCCAGTGCAGGGGTGGCTGACATCCTTTTGGTTATCCCTGGAGAGGGGAAAACTTTGCTCACTGTCAGGCCGATGTAATAAGAAGTGCAGCAGAGCTGGTGCAGCGAGCCAAGTGCCCGCTCTCCCGACACGCGCCCAGGCACCTCTCCTGGGTGCGTGATTTTGTATTCAAATGAGGCAGCACGCTAATAAGGAGGCACTGGGGACACAAGCACGTCCCTAGCACCTCCTTATTAGCGGGAGTGGCTGCTGTCAGCGGGTCCGACAACCAAGTTTAATTTTACCTGCATTGGTTTTTGAACCCACTGATAGCCACTGGTTTGGAAAACGGACGCTGGCAAAATTGAGTATCTGTTTTCAAACCCGCCGACTGGCAGGCAGATTTTTTTATTTTGTTTTTGTTTTGTTTTGTTTTTTTATTTTTGGTTCCTCTGACAACATCGCTATGATATTAAATCAGAGGGTGTACAGAAAAGCAGTTTTCCCGCTGCTTTCAAAGTTAACGCCTGCCCTTTTAGTATTCCGGGTGAATAACTAATAGGCTCATCAACATGTATTTGCATGTGATGAGCACTATTAATTTCAGGGGGGGGGGGGTTGGCCACGCGTGTTCCATGCGCTATTACCCCTTACAGCACTGTTCTGTCTCGGACTTTGTGTTCGTAGTGCCCAAATAAATTAATTGAATGAGTGTCCAAACTTAAAATCTGTACTATAAACTCTTAATGATATAATAAATATGTTCCAGCATCACAGTCTTCCTGGCTGTTTTTACAAATCCTTTTTCCTGTATTCGTGCAGGAGTCTTTTAAGTAGGCAAGGGAACTATCCTTCCCCCTGGATTAGGAAAATGGTGTTCCCAGTGGGCAGAGCAACCCTCAGATATTTGGGAAAACCCCTTTCAAACTGGCCAAAAATCTTCTCAGCACAGAGAGCAAATCCTTTCTTTCCCCAGGGGCACGAAGACTCTGGATGGGTATCCTCCAAATTATAAATAGGTTCCTACTTACAGTTAGTAGTTCTTTTTCCTTTTCTCTTGATAGGGGGTCCCTTATGGGAGAGATCCTGAATGGAACCGATACAGTAGGAAAAGGGGCAGAAAGCACTTTCTTCCAGATCTTCAAAAATATCTTCTTCTGGTTCCCCAAAAAGGAAATAACACCAGAGTTACCCTTTGCAGCAGGTCACCACCACTTCAGGGGAAAGTCTTCCCTATCCCTGCGTATCCCAGACACAGGGCTCTCCCATGCCCTGAAGTCAGGAAAGACCCAGGTGTCCAGCAAGGTTCTTACCACTTAGAAATCCAAAAGCCAAAATATTCTCAGGGCAACCACTCTGAACCTTCGGAGAAAAGTGCAGAAGTGGAGCCCCCTTGACCAGTCCCAAAGGATCCCATGCAGGATGGAGCCCAGGCCCCCAGTTAGGCCAGAAATATAACTGAGGAAAAATCTCTAACATTCTTCCTGAACTGCAGACTTAGACTGCCCTCAGAGCCCTTGGCAGAGCTCTGCTATAAAACCTCAGAGTAGGACATCAATTTTAGCACCCTGAAGGGGAGGGCTCCACATAAATGGATCCGCCCCTAATTATTTCTTTCACTAACTTCATTAGCACTATTTCTTAGGGCTTACTGGTTACCCAAAAGGGTACCCAGGTTTACACATACATAAACACAGTTTCCCCTGAATCCCTGTGCCCCTCCATCACTGTCCCCTATATCCATCCAACACCTCCCATTCTCTACTGTGTTATATATCATCTCCCTATGTCCCTCCACCACTGCATCATCTGCCTAAGTCTCTTATTTCATTAGTGTCCCTTGACCATAACTTTCACATTTTATTCAGGTTGTCTTTAAAAGCAGTGAACTAGAGGGAGAGCCTTTGTAGTCTCACTATGCAAAAGTGGGTAACTACAGACCTATTAATCTAACCTAATAATAGGCAACACTATGGAAGCAATACTGAAGAAAAAGATAGTACAGTACTTTAATATTATATTTATTACATGTTCCAAAATTTAAAGTTAAGCAAAAACTAAACTAAGAGAAAATAAATGCAACATATAACTAAACAACAAAAAAATTGCAATAACAAAAGAAGAAATCATCCATAAGTTACATGTTGCAAAATAGTCGAAAAGAAGGTAGGTAAAGGAGAATTAGGAAAAAACAAAGCAAAACAATGGAGCCTTAAGGAAAAACAGACAGTGGACTACTATTATCCTACTTCCATCACCAGATTGCATTCTGCATTCAGCTGTCAAGATCTTTCATCTAAACACTTCTCCAACTGCGCTGGATCATAGAAAACAAAGCTAACCCTGTGATACATAATTATACACTTCATTGGAAATTTAAGGAAAAATTCCACACCCAAAGAAACAACCCTATTCCGCAATGCCAGGAACTTCTTTCTCATACCTTGAGCAACTTTACAAAGATCTGAATAAACCCTGATCTTTTGCCAAAAAAAGAACGCCTTTGTACATGAAAAAAGCTCTGAGTCTAATTCTTATTGAGTTCTAAAATAAAGGAAACCAAAAGGATTGTTCTCTCCACAACTTTTTCCTAATACTGTTCCAATAACACAGTCAAATTAAGACCTAGCTGAAGTCTGTGGGGATCTAATTCCAACACTTCCTATTCCTTGTACATTGAGGGTTGGAAGATATTGAATTCTCACAGCCGAAGGTAATGACTCTGAAGAAAATTTGAGCACCTCAGTCAAGTATATCTCTTGATGAAGCAGACTAAAGTCTAGGAAAATTAGTGAAGTGAAGTTTAGATCTTCTAATATTATTTTAGAGCATTTCCACTTTATATTGAAGATTGTTACCCTTTACCACTATTGCCTGTAAATCTTACATTGAAGACATTTTTCCTTCACATTGAAGAGCAGAAGCAATACCTAAGGAAATCTTCTCATCTTGATCTTTCAACTTGAGAACAGTTCTCTGGGTGGGGGTGGGGGGGGGGGGGCACCCAGTTCTTTCATGATTTCAGTCAGAAAGCTTTTAAACTAGAAAACTACTGCTCAGATACCGAATAATGAAACACTAGAAGGAGCTTGCAGAGGTGGAGGGATGACAGAGCTAATATCTTCAGGGGCATAAATCTCAATCAAATGATCTTTCACCCTCCAGCCCTAACTGAAGAGCAGATATCACCTCTTCTGGGGCATCCATTGAGAAGGCAGACTGATCATCCATCATTCCACTTGCCGGTTTGCTTTGTCCTCTCATCAGTCATTACAGTCTTCCAACACACTGCAGCTCTGATTACTGAACTACTGCCTCAGAGCACAAGCATCTGAGGTCATCGTCCTACAATTGCAGTCATAGTTCTGAGGGCATCAAATTCAAATCTAGCAGTACAGCACTTTAAAACAAGTTGATTACAGGACATCAGTTAAAGGAAAATTGATTCTTACCTGCTAATTTTCGTTCCTGTAGTACCACGGATCAGTCCAGATTGCTGGGTTTTGCTTCCCTTCCAGCAGATGGAAGGGAAGCGTCTCTTCAGTATTATCATTATCAGAGCAGTTTAATCAATGAACAGATCAAGCAAAGACAAGAAGAAAACTATGTACATGCGAGAAATAATCTGTAGGCATCTTCTGCAGCAACAAATAGAAAAAACTGTGAATAGAAAGCAACGAGCGGACTTTCCCCGAAAAACACCCTACCCACTGGGCAGGTGTCTGGACTGATCTGTGGTTCAACAGGAATGAAAATTAGCAGGTAAGAACCAATTTTCCTTTCCCTGTTCATACCCGGATCAGTCCAGACTTCTAGGATGTACCAAAACTTCCCTAATTGGGGGGACCCGGAGAGTCCCACTCGAATGACACTGCTCCCAAAGCTGTTGACGTCCAAGCGATAGTGTCTGGCAAAAGTATGCAGAGACTTCCAAGTCGCTGCTCTGCAGATTTCTTGTGGTGATACCATCTGGCTCTCAGCCCAGGAAGCAGCTTGTGACTGAACCAAATTAGCTTTTAAACCATCTGGAACAGGTCGACCACGACAAGTATATGCAGAAGTGATAGCCTCCTTCAACCAACGGGCAGTAGTAGTCTTGGACGCTTTATGACCTTTCTTAGGCCCACTCCACAGAACGAAAAGATGATCAGAAAGCCGAAAGGCGTTGGTGACCTTGTGGTAACGCAAAAGCACTCTTCTGACATCTCTGGCATGAGGAGTATCCCGATTGAAAACTGGGAAGGCTGGAAGCTCCACGGACTGATTTAAATGGAAAGCCAAAACAACCTTCGGTAGAAAGGACAGAACCGTTCTGAGCGACGCTCCGGAATCAGAAATTCGTAGAAAAGGCTCCCTACAGGAGAGAGCTTGAATCTCCGAGATCCTTTTAGCGGAGCATATAGCCACTAGAAACACCGTTTTGAGAGTCAGATCTTTTAAGGTGTTCTTCTTGAGGGGCACAAAAGGCGGTTCACATAAAGCCCCAAAGCACTATATTCAGACTCCATGAAGGACAAATGGGATGGACCGGAGAGTTAAAGTGCTTTGCCCCTCTAAGAAAACGTACCACATCAGGGTGTGCTGCCAGAGATGTACCCTTCACTCTGCCTCAAAGACAACCCAAAGCTGCTACTTGCACGTGGAGGGAACTAAAGGATATAACCCCTTGCTAAGACCTTTCTGTAGAAAAAACAGATTTTGCGCCACGGAGGCCTGATGAGGAAGGACCCCTTGCTCGTTACATCAAGAGTCTAAGACCTTCCATACCCTAACATAAGTTAGCGAAGTAGAGTTCGTCCGTGCCTGTAGGAGGGTGGATATAACATCCTCAGGATAACCTTTCTTTCTCAACTGCCTCCTCTCCTAAGCCAGGCCACTAGGCAGAAGCGATCCGCCTGGCCGAAAAATACTGGACTCTGAAGCAGCAGGTTTGGAAGATGACTTAGACATAGTGGACCTTCCAAAGCCAGATTGACAAGGTCCTTGAACCACAGTCTCTGAGGCCATTCCGGAGCTACTGGGGTAACTGTTCGCCTCAGAAACCTGCCCACCAGTGACCATGGAGGAAACACATAGAGCAGAACATCTTCGGGCCAGGGAAGTAGCAGGGCATCCACTCCTTCTGCCCCATGCTCCCTTCTGCGACTGAAAAATCGCGGGGCTTTTGCATTTTGCTTAGTCGCTATCGGGTCCAAATGAGTGCCCATCGGCGAGAGATGAATGTCATTGCTTCGGACAGCTCCCATTCTCCAGGGTCCAGCTTCTGCTGGATGAGAAAATCAGCGTGCATATTGTTGACTCCTGCTATGTGAGAGGCCGCCAGTAGGGTTAGGTGC
This sequence comes from Rhinatrema bivittatum, assembly GCF_901001135.1. Classification (NCBI taxonomy): domain Eukaryota; kingdom Metazoa; phylum Chordata; class Amphibia; order Gymnophiona; family Rhinatrematidae; genus Rhinatrema; species Rhinatrema bivittatum. Next base: position 623,137,292 of record NC_042616.1, on the reverse strand, counting down.
CATTCCACCCAGGCCATCAGCTTCTCCGCTTCCAAAGTTACCAGAAGACTCTTGGTTCCCCCTTGATGGTTGATGTAGGCTACTGTTGTCACATTTTCGGACAAAACTCGTACTGCCCGACTGCAGATGAGGGGGAGAAACCTCTGCAAGGCCAGGCGCACCACTCTCGTTTCCAGGCGATTGATGGACCATTGCGCCGCCTACTGTGACCACCGTCCCTGGGCCGACTGAGATTGGCACACAGCTCTCCAACCGGAGAGACTGGCGTCCATGGTGACTACTATCCATTGAGGCACCTCGAGATCCACACCTCACCTCAAGTGGTCGAGGACAAGCCACCAACCAAGACTGGACCTGGCGGACTCCTTGAGTGGTAAAGGAACCTGGAATTCCTCAGATTCCAGCGGGAAAGCAATGCTCTCTGCAAAGGAAGCAAATGAGCAAACGTCCACGGAACCAACTCGAGTGGACACCATGGATCCAGGAACCTGCAAGTAATCCCAGTCTCTGGGAACTGGCACAGACAGGAGTTGTTGGACCTGTGACATCAGCTTGGTTTTCCGATCCTCCCTGAGGTGTAGACTTTTCTGACCCTGGTATCGAATCGTGCTCCCAAGAAGTCCAGGACCTGGGAGGGAAGCAGATGTCTCTTGGAAAGATTGATGACCCAACCGAGTGAGTGTAGACGATGTAAGACCTTGTGTATCGCCAACTTGCAAAGGTCCTCTGATTTCACCCGAATGCGCCAATCGTCCAGGTATGGATGAACTAATATTCCCTCTCATCTGAGAGCTGCTGCCACTACCACCATTACCTTGGTGAAGGTGCAGGGAGCTGTCTCCAACCCGAAATGCAGGGCACAGAACTGAAATTGCCTCCCGAGGATCATGAATCTGAGGAATCTTTGATGCTCCTTGCAGATCCCGATGTGCAGATATGCTTCCTTGAGGTCCAGGGAAGCCAAGAACTCGCTGCTGCGCACCGCAGTAATGACTGAGCACAGGGTTTCCATCCGAAAATGTGGCACTTTGAGAGCTCTGTTCACCTTTTTGAGATCCAGAATGGGATGGAAGGAACCTTCCTTTTTGGGCACTACAAAATAGATGGAGTATTTACCGGTCCTGCACTCATCTGGAGGAACCAGAACAATGGCCCCAAGATCTTCCAGGCGGCACAGGGTCTGATTCACGATCTATTTCTTTATCAGTGACCTGCAAGGAGAGATCAGGAACACGTCTCTGAGAGGCCGAGCAAATTCTAAACTGTAGTCGTGTTCTATGATGTTTAGGACAGGGACAGTTGTTCCCCTATGATTGGAACCGAGGAATGGGTCAGCGTTGTCTCATTGAGAGGATTTGGGTCCCATAGACCCCTGATTGAACCCATCACGGTTCGGTCTACGTCATTGAAAGGAGTGAGACCAAGATTGAGACCTTCCCAACGACTTTCGCTGTCCCAGGGGAGGCGCCCTACTCTGGCGAAACTGCCTCTGACCGCGAGAGCGGGAAGTGAGAAAACCTTTAGGACCCCTAGGTTTGTCCTCGGGTAGTTTATGTACCTTTTTCTCCTTAAGGACTTAATCAGTTTCTCCATATCTTCCCCAAAGAGGAACTTGCCCTTGAAAGGGAGCACTCCCAGCTGAGACTTGGACGAAATATCAGCAGACCAGATGCATAACCACAAAAGCCACCTGGCCGAAACCGCGAAAACCATTGTCCTGGACGAGGTACGGAGGAGGTCATATAAGGCATCCGCGCCATACACCACCGCTGCCTCTAATGCTCAGCCTGCTCAGACTCCTGAGGAGAGAGGTCTTTCGCACTGAGGCGTTGCTGAATCCACCTCAGGCTCAATCGCTGCATGAGACTGCTGCAAACAGCCTGAATTCCCAGCACTGACACCTCAAATATTATCTTAAGACAGACCTCGAGCTTTCTGTCCTGAAGATCCTTAAGGGCTGCCGTTCCTGCCACCAGAATAGTAGTCCTCTTGGTGACAACTGACACCAAATCGTCTACCTTAGGGAACCTTCAGAAGTTCCAAGGAATCCTCAGGCAGCGGATAGAGCTTATCCATGGCTCATCCATAGCTTGTCCCACTCGCAGGCCGGATTCCAGAGAATCCCATTCATGGAGCTTCAATTCCTGGAGCATAGGATGAAAAGGGAATGTCATCGCCAGACCCCGCAATCTGGCCAGTACAGGGTCTACCGTGTCCTGGGCTTGGGACCTCCTGAAGCAACAAAATTACCAACTCGAAGAGGTCATGTGGGATTAGCAGGTCAAGTTCATCCCTCTGAAATAAACGGACGACCCTCGGGTCGTCGCCATCCACCAGTGTAAGGCTCTCTGCTTCATCACCCTGATCCCCCGCGTTGGAGAGTGGGGGAGGCGTGGAAGCTTCAGGCCCTGGACGCTCTACGGAGCCAGAGTCCCCTCGAGGAGGTTCACTGTGACTCCGGACCTTACGAAGCCTAATCGCCCCCTGCAGCTCCAGCCGCTTGGAGACCTTAGGAGGCGGAGGACCGTCCCGTGGCCTATGCATTGATGCTTTACCACGTTGAGACTGGCTCGCGAGATAAGCTTTGTGCATCAAGAGCACAAAGTCCACAGTAAAGGCCGACAGCTGACCTACAAAATCCCTCGCTAGGGATGCGGGGTCATCATCCGCTGCATCCAAAAATGAGCCCTGAGGTTTGTCAGGGGCTTTGAATCAGCAGGGAAAAGGAGGGCGGGAGATCCCCTCCCCATCCACTGTATCAGGCGTGGCAGCAAATGAATTCAAAATGGCCGCCGTTCCCACGGTCTTTCAGGCATTGGGCCGTTAACCTGCTCCATGGACTTAGCTGCTGTTCCCCTGCTGACATCAGATATCCCCTCCCCTGCGCAGGAGAGCTGCGAAGCTGACTCCCCGCAGGCCAAGCAACATGAGGCACACGGCATGGCCGGCAAAAAGGTGAGCGAGGAGAACCAGATGTCGGGCGCTGAAGGAAACACAGGAGCTACACAGCCCTGCTGCTGAGTGCGCAGTCGCCGCGGCAGAAGTAAAGAAAAAAAACAGCAGGCTTTTTTTTTTTTTTTTGAAAGGGGAAAGCCTCCCACAAGAAAAAAAATGAGTTACCAGTAGTAGAACTGATGTGTCCTCCTGGAACAGGGAGGGGGAGGGACCGGACCACCGGTTTTCACTCCTAGTGCCTCACGAAAGTAAGGAGCAAGCAGGGTATCCAACCCCAGATTTAGGTACCTGCAACCAGTGGGGATGGTCCCACCAGGACCTGCCAACCCCCTGGGAGGATTAACCTTGCTGTCTGTCCTGAGCTTGTTGTCCTGCTTGATCTGTTAAGGAAAAGGATATTAAGAAAAAAACTTCCCTAATCGTACTTTTGTTTGTTTGGGGTTTTTTTTAAAGTTCAAGACCGCAGGTTTTGTACCACTTCCATCTGCTGGAGTCAGAGAAATACTGAAAAAGATGCAGGTGGCACATGGGTATAAGAGGGGGTGCTCTTCAAGGTTTTCTCTGTATCCATCTGCTGGAAGGGAGGCAAAACCCACAGTCTGGACCAATCCGGGTACGTACAGGGAATATGGTTTCACAAAGGGAAGATGCTATCAGACAAACTTCACTGAGTTCTGTAGAGCAGTGACAAAAATGGTAAATAAGAGAGATGCAGCATATGCTGCTTATCTGGGCTTCAGTGATAAATTTGGCCCTGTTCTACAGAGAAGACTGTTAAACAAGCTGGATGGTATGGGAGCAGGATAGAAATTTGTAAATTGGGTTAGGACCTGATTAAGTAACAGAGCATGGAAAGTGCTGAACAAGGGAATCCTCTCTCTGCTGAAGGAAATGTGATCAGTGGGGTATGCCAAGGCTGCCTGCTAGGACCTGTTCCTTTGAATTTCTTTATTATACTGCAGAGGGACTAGAGGTGAAAATGTTTGCTGATACAAAAATCTGTAACAGAGTAGACACATCGTAAGGTAAAAATAAAGGGGGGACTTGGAAATAGCTGGAAAAGATCAAACATTAGAAAATAAGCTTCAGTGCTTAAAAGTGTAAAATCTTAAATTTGGTGTACAAAAATCCATTAGCTGACTTCCAGTTCTGTTATACAGCCAATGCTCACCAGCATGGTCAATGCCATGACTTGGTCCTTTTTTCCTAACTGCTGTCTCTCAGATTTCTTCACTTCATTTCTTCCCTTCTCGAACCATCATCTGATAACTTTCACATGCAACCACCCTCTTCTATGGCCTTGTCCAATCATCATCATCATCTTTCAAGGAATCTCCAAATTGTTGAACCTTTTATCCTCTCCATTACTGTCTCATCTTTCCTCTCCTTCACTGCATTGGATGAGTCAGTTGATGAGGCGTTTTCTTCTTACAACATTATACTCTTCTCTTTAGACACGCTTGTCCCTCATTTACTCGTCCTGTAAGGCACACCAAACCCCAGCCTTGGCTCACTTCCAGAATGTGCTCCCTACATTCCTGTGCCACCTCTGCAGAGCTTCTCTGGCTAAACTCCTGATCCTGTGCTGGCTGCTTACATTTAAAATTCACGCTGATCTCCTTCCAGTCTATTGCACTTGCTAGGCAAGACTTCTCTTTTGCCCCCAATGCTTGCCATCTCTGGCACACTCGGTCCCCTCTTCAAGCTGCCTTTACCTTCAACCCCACGTTCTCTTACCTCAAACTATGGCTGATGACTAAAGGTTCGCAAAATTTATCTTGAGTTCACAACCAAGTCTCCTCCCCCTCCCCCACTCCGTTCCTCTCCCCTTCCTCTGGCCCCCTCCTTTTCTGAAATCACAGAAGAGGAACTGCCCGTCTTATCTCATCCTCCAAACTCACTACTTGTTTCTCTGATCTTATTCCCACTCAGATCTGTTCTTCTGCAGTTATCCCTTTCATCTGTCACATACTCAGTCTATCACTTTCCACTACAAATGTTCCCACTGTTTTCAATCATGCTATGACTACACCACTCCTCAGAAAACCCTCACTGGGTCCTACATGTCCTGCTAATTATTGTAATCAAAAACAACCAAGGAGAGGGAAAATAGATCTCCCAATCAAATATTTACTCAATTCTAAGAAAAATTCACATAATAAGCAGAAAAGGTATCATAGAATCAAAGTGCCTCCGATTTAATCCACTGTCTCTTGCCCACAGAGGGCCCCAGGCAGTATCAGCCTTTATGGCACTATAAATTGTAATCATGTACAGTCTCCTTTATATAATTTTTTTTTAATTTTGTTTTATTCGATTCTATTTTAATCTTAATTACTTAAAGTGTAATTTTATTATAAACCACTCATGACTCAATAAATTCGCTAAAAATCAGCAAATACTTAGCTCATGTAATCCGGCATTTAGTTGCACTATTCAAAAATGTATCAATCTTGTTAATCAAAAAATGTTCCCAACACGGACCATGTTTCGGCTAAACAGCCCTCATCAGGGGATATTTTTTAAATCAAACACTCACTGCACCAGAGACTCTTCATATTACCACTCCTAAAACATACAATAAAAATTCATGCACTACAAAAATCCAACCTCCTACAAAAATCAACATCCTGCAAAAGGACTCTTCCACCCAAAATTTGTATATATAACACAGCCACTTCTTAACTTCTGTGGAATAAGTGATTCTCACAAATCACCTTTACAAATGCAATTTTATAAATGGCGCCATAACGCTTAGGAATGCTCCCCCCTTCATTTCCTCTATTTAAAGCTCAAAGCATTAGCGTCACTGGAAGCTAATTGTCACCCAAGCTGTCAATCACAAATTCACAAAACAGACTGAATCCAATCAGAACAAAGACCAGTCTTTTCATTTAACCCCTTAGGTGCCACAGTATCAAAGAGATAAATCCATCTTTGTTCCCGTTGTAACAGATATCTATCAAAGTCATCACCACGTGAAAATTGTTTTGGCTGCTCTATTACAGCAAAAGTTAAATTCGCGAAAAGCGGTTAAGCAGCGCATTAGCCAGCCACACAAGACCACATAACTTTAAGCTTGCTCTGAAGCAGGTCTTTAGCTGGATGTACCCAATATTTGGCTAAGTTAGCCGGCTATCTAAGACCCTCCCCGGATCGCCCTTCAAGCACTTTTTTTTTAATATCCAGCTGAATTCTTTTTTTTTTTTTTTTTTTTATTTCTTATGTTCTTATGTTCTTAGGTAGCGCTGTCATCTACTAAAGAAAAAATTGCCCCATCCCCTCCCTCCCTTCCCCCCACAAAGCAGAAGGGGGATGGGGGAGCCACTAAGAAAAAGCATGGCTCCCCCATCCCCACTGATACCTTTTTCTTATTCACCAGGATCAAGAGAACCTCTGCCCCACTCCCAGTGCTTCTAGCGCTGCTGTGACAGAGGCAGCGCTGGAAGTGTTAGCTTATGTTCAAGTTTGTTTCCAGCGCTGCCTCTGTCACAGCAGCGCTGGGAGCGGGGCGGAGGGTCCCTTGCTCTTGGTGAGGATGAGGCGCGGGAGCCATGCTTTTTCTGGGTGGGTGGGAGGGGGGAGGCAGGCTGAGCTGCTTTTAAAGGTAACATCGGGAAGGGGGCCCGGCTTCCAAAACGGGGCAGATCTCTACGATTTAGGGGCCGGGTGAGTAGGATACAATGTATGAATTGACTTATGCTTTGAAGGGGAGGGAATTGACTTATGCTTTGAGGTGGAGGGAAGGGTCAACTTATTTTTTTCTTTAGTAGATGACAACATTACTTAGCCAGATATCTTTCCAAGATATACAGTTAAGTAGCACGTTAACCAGCCACACAAGGCCGTATAACTAAAAAATCTACCCAGCTATTTTCAAATACAGCTGGTTAGGTTGTTTTTTTATCCAGCTGTATGTAGCTGGTTAACTTTAGGCCGGCATAATAAGCAGGTCGTTTCTTCCGCTGAATATGTGGGACAAGTCGTCTAAATAACTTTAGCCGAATAACTTTTCCACTAACCAGCCAACTGAATATGGATCTCAGAATGTTTTCTTAGGTGTTATGATTTTGTGTTATTTTTTTAGTGGTAGTTTATGAGCAGTTATCTGATCTGAATAAAAAAACTATCCAGCATGACAGTGGGACTGTAAGTTCATTACTTTAAAAATCTTCTGAAACTGTATGGGCTTAAAATAAGGTTTACCTGGTAGTAATGGGGGACTTGTCAAGTCTAAACTAAGACAAGGTTAGAGAATAATTGGTTTGCCAAAGTACGAAATTTTGTTCATTTTTGTTTCTTGATAGAGGAGATAAAAAATGATTATCTCAGAGACAACACACGAGAATCCAGGAATCAAAACCTACTGCTAGGTACTACTTATTCTATCATAGCTAACGCTGTTTGCAAGGAACCAAGATGTCTTCGATACATTGATAAAAATAAAGTCGAAAAGGTCTTACAACTCTCTGGTGCAATGTCTGAAAATCCAGAAAAGGTAAGCAATGTGCAAAAAAAGTTCTAAGATTGAGATTGACTAGAAAAAAAGGTTATACATTCTGATGACTGTCCTAAAGCACTCTTTGCTCAGTTATTGAGGCTTGTTTAGAACAGATACTTCAGAGATCACAATGGCAGAACATTGGAGGGAGAAGACAACTGGAATCTTTTGAAGGCTGTGATATATTTTATTGCACTAACAAAATTATGAAGAGTATATGCTTCCAAGACATAGATCCCTTTCAGTGGCACGTGATGACATTTATAACAGGGGATTCAGTCTCACTTCCTCAGCCCCCTCTCCACTTCCTTCCCAACCCCTCTGAGTCACCAGCAGTCTCACTTCCTTTGTCCCTTCTCCCTTCCTTCACCACTCAACCCCATCCCCAGATCTCCAGCAGTCTTGCTTCCTTAATCCTCTGTCCCCAAGACACAAAAGACACTTGAACCCATATGGCATTAGACCTATTGTAGCATGTATTAAGTGTGGGCTTGGCCCTCAGAAAGCCATGAATAATCAATTACAATATAGTAAACCTCCCATACCAACACAGCACTGACTGCTGGCATTCAAACAGTATACTGTGAATATTACATCAGGCTCTAAAACACCAATTCACCTCTAATTAGGAAAAATAGAACAAGCCAGGTTGCCTAGAAATACATATAAAATAAAAAATACATGTATCTAAAAATATTCTATAAAAGTTTTTTTAAACTATATAGGTCCCTTCTTCAGATGTCAAATTAGAGACATTCACATCTAAAGAAGGATCCTATATTGTCTTAATAGCTCATATACAGTATTTTTGGATAATACTTAGATTCAATAAAAGTTATCAAAGCCTGCCAAGAATACAGTTTACCCCAAAAGATAAATCTGCCATATCAAAATACTAACTCCCATGATTCAAACAGCAACAATCCTATTGAGGAGAGAACAGCACTACAAAACTTGCATCAGGCCGTAGAAGACCAGTACACCTCCTATTGAAAACAGAATGAGATGGACTGCTATAAACTCCTACACAGAAACTGTACACTAGCAGAATCCCTCACCTCTGTCATATGTACAGAACACAGACAGACCCATACTAAAGGCAAAATAAGGAACCAACAAACAATGAAATCAAGAAATTTAAAACATCAATCATAATAGTAAAACCATACAATAAAAAGAATAAGTATTTCAAAACTGATGAAAAGAAAATCCAGTAATTAAAACCTCATAAAAATGTTTATAAATTTCCCAAAACAACCATAAAATATTTCAAAACAGACATATCAGATAACACCCAATAATGAAACTAATAAGGATTTAAAAATCTCATGCTCTCTATACCTGGAATTTTTTGATTCCCAGCCATCCTCAGGGGCCAATGTATTAAGTTTCACTTAATATTTACTCCTTCACTTATTGTCAATTGGTCCCTCCACTGTCCCATGTCCATGAACAGACCAGTCCCCTTTCAGAAGACTGTCCTGCCAGAGGAGGTTCTTTGGCAGAGGTTCCCAGATGGGGGAGGGTTTTGCAAGCAAGGATGTGAGCATGGGGTGAGGGCTGGGAAGTGAGCATGGGCTTTTTATTGGAGCAAGAAGGGCCTCAGAGAAGAAAACAGGCAGATTCTGGAAAAAGAGTGAGAAAGAGTATGTGTGTATATGCGTGTGTGAGAGCGAGAGAGCATATATGTATGAAAGAGAGGGAGCATGTGGGTGTGTGTGATCGTGTATGAGAGTGTGTGTGTGAGTGCGAGAACGTGTGTATGGGTGTGTGTAAGCATGTTTATATGAGAAGAATGTGTATGAGCGAGGGGAATGTGTGGTTGTGTGTGAGCATGTGTGTAAGAGTGTGTATGAGAGGGGGGAGTGTATGGTATGTGTGAACATGTGTGTGTGTGTGTGAGAGAGAGACAAGGGAGCATGTGTGCCTGAGAGAGAGGGAGTGTGTGGGAATGAGAACCTGTATGTATGTGAGAGAGACATTGGGCGTGAAAGCCTGTGTGAGAAAGAGAGGAAGATGTATGAGAGTATGTGCGCGAGAGAGGGTCAGTGAGTATGAGAGAGAGAGAGGGAAATGTGTGAGAAAATGAATGTGTGTATATGACAGAAAGACAAGAAAGTTTGTGCACCCCGCCACACCCCACTACTCCAAAATATCTCAAGATGACTAGAAATCAAAAGTTCCCAGGTATGGAGGTCAGAGGATGTTTTTAATTATTGTTTGTGTCTGCTGTTTTGAAATATTGTTAGTATTTGGTAAATTAAAAAAAAATTGTGAGTTTTTAATCATTGGATGTACCTTTATTCATCAGCTGTTTTGAAATATTTATTTGTATTAGTGTTTTTACTGTTATGATTGATCTTTTATATTTCTTGATATTTGATATTTTATCAGGAATAGTGATGTTTGTATTTTTCCATTGATGCAATGCATACAGAGTCTGGCTTCTTGTGGTTTCGAATTCAGTTTTTGTCTGCACATTGTATTTCTATTTTATGGTCTCTTTAATCTGTATTTGGTGAGGGACTGTCTGTGTGACTGAAGGTGAGGTGTTCTAGCATGTTGTTTCTATAAAGGAATCTATTGCAATCTGATTTGTTCTGTTAGCCTAATAAGAGTTCTGTTGTGGTTTATTTTAGGGCCTGGTGCATTATTTGTAGCATTGCCTTTTCATAGGTGGAGGTTGTTACTGTTTGAGTTTGGCAGTTTTAGTAGACAGTTGAAACTAGCCAGGGGCTTGTTACTTAGAAGGTTCTTCTATCTAGAGATGCCACTGACAAGCATGTCCAGTACCTTGCGATAATGGTACAAAATGTTTGTAGGGGGTACCTCTTGATTTATGACTGGGGGGTGTCCTCTCCATTTATGGAATTCGGTAACAGGTAAGTGTGGCATATATAGCTTATAACTGCAGCTATTGGACCCCAACAAAATCAATTTAACAGGGTGGTTTCCCTGTCACAGGTGATTTTTTTTTAGAAAAAGAATAATAATTAAAGAAAATACCATTTGGGGGGGTTTAGGAGAGAAATATGTGTATGAAACCTCAACCTCTCCCTTTTATTGATGTGGACCTTCCCCAAACATCCATCCTTCCTCCTTCCCTATCAAGAGAGTCCCTCACACTCTCTCTGCTCCACAGTCCATCCCAACCAGCCCCCTTCTCTCCCTCCACTAGTCCAGCCCTGCCAGACTCTCTCTCCCTCCACCAGTCCATCCCCTCCAGTCTCTCTCTACCAGTCCATCCCTGCCAGTTTTTTCTCCCTCCACCAGTCTATGTCCCTCACCCTCTATTAGTCCATATCTGTCAGTCCCTCTCTCTCTCCCTCATTCCCTCCCTTCCTCTACCAGTCCATCCTGGTCAGTCTTTCACTTCACCAGTCCATCCTTGCCAGTCTCTCCCCCCCCCCCCCCCCATCACTCCACCAGTCCATTTCCCCCAGTCGTACCAGATCCAGACAGATCAAGCTACGTGGCTGCCTGTAGTTACACTCTGTAAGTTAATGAAGATGAGTACGTTCTTGCACATTTACTACTGTGCTTTATAATTATATATATTTCATTTATATCAGTAAAGCATTATTTAATAAGTTTTATTTATTATGAATAAGTCTGATTTGCATAGAATTATTGATGTTACATGAATAACTTTCTATATGGCATATAACTGCAGGTAAAAATTTAAGAAAAGCATGTGGGGGTTGGCGAAAATTTTGAAAAGTTCCACACTCCCAAAAAGATTGGGAACCCCTGTTGTATGGTGGTAGCAGGATTTGTTAACACATGCTTCCTGTGATATATATATTGAACTCCCTTTCATTTTAAAAGAAAAGCCAAATGAGGAGCCATGGAGTGCTTAGGGGGATAGAAGACAGTCCAGTTTGGCTACCTCCTTCTTCAAAATGATAGTTTGTTTTATTTAGTCGCATAACCTATTTTAATAGCTAATTTTAAAATGCCAACAATCTAGTTTGTAAATATGTGATTAAAATATGGCTGTCCAGTCTTTTGCCTCCTTTCCACTGTATATTTTCCCTAGCCACCATGGTGGGTGCTTTCAGAAGCGAGTTTTTGTGGCTAGAGATGCTATAAGATGAAAATGCGGACAAAGTGAGAGAGACTCAAAACAGCCACATTTTAGCTGCACCAATGCCGTATATTCTGCAGCATATGGTTCTAGATATCATGTATAAAAATAGCTCCATCTATAAACAGTCCTGGAAATTCCTAAGACCGTTTTGTTGGTACATATGGTACACATTTGGAATGCTATTATATTAAAAAAAAAACCTATTTACATTGAATGAATGTGTGACTGATTTATTAGTATACTGGCACAATCTTAGGTGGCAGGAGGTCTGTACAGCAAAGCTTTCGATTACTTGAGCAGGGCGGTGAAAAAGGCTGAAGAGGAAGTACAGTCTCGCGCTATGGAAAAGGTAGATACCATTGGAGTCGTCAAAGCCTACATGACATTGGTAGACTTCTGTGACAGTCATCTTCGTAAAGAGGAAGAAAATTCAGCAGGTAAGTTAGACGTGTCATGTCCTTCATGCTTATTTTGGAGGGTCACTAAATATTTAAAGTGGGAGTTGGCTTTGAATCTTTTTGTTAAAACAACAATTTAATTCTCTGAAACAAAATTTAAAGGGTAAGAATCCAGAAAAAAAAAGTTCTATAGCCAGATAACCAACAGCTTTATAGCTTAATGTAGTGTTGAAACATCCCTGGAAATAGTGCTATACCAAATTTGAAACACTTAATCTTGATTTCTAATTAAAAGAATATTTCATTAAAATTATTTTGAGACATCATAGATTTAATTTTTTCAACTCTAATGTATTGCACTGCTCTGAGGAGGAGATATTTAGGTTATTTTAACTGAAGAATAACTCCTTTATTGGGGGTAATTTTCAAAGGCAGTGCTGCAGGTAAAACACCATTTTACCCTGCTGACGTAGCTTCTAAAAAAAAATAAAAATTGCACAGGTTTGTGCAGAAAAGCCTACACGCGTATGTCATGCTTGCATGTAAGGGTACCTGGACTGTGAGGAGGCGTTCCTGGAGGTGAGGGTGGGGCACAAATTGCACTTAGGCACAAATATTTTAAAAAATTCAAAGGTGGGTGCAGAAATTTGTGAGTGGAAGGTAACGCCTACGTGTAGCTTCAGTGGGATACTTTTCAAAACAAATTTATGTGCATAATTCTGCTCTGAAATTTGGAGTAACTTAATGTGTGTAGTTGCAACATAAATTACTTGCAATGTTACAAAACAGCCCTCCCTATGAAGAGGGCTATTTTTTAATTCATTCATACTAGATCACACAAACTGTAAGGAAAAATCAGTAGTAGTGGTATCTGTGAGGAGAAAGGAGCGTGCAGTAGTTAGAGGGGTGGCGGGACGTTGAGAGCAAGGAGAGCAGTTGTGTTTGTAGAGAGAATGTCCAGAGAGAATGGAGCTGTCTGCAGAGGGGACTTGTAAAGACCATGATAGCTATTACTGTTTTTATCATTTTTAAAGCGCTACTAGCAGTCCCTACTACAGGGAGCTTACAATACATGGCAAACATACATGATAGACAAAAGACTGTAGAAATAGCATTTATGGTAGAAAAGAGTTTAGGATTTAAAAGCAGCTTCTAAAGATGAGGTTTTTAGACTGGAAGGGCCATGGTGCACTGACTCAGTAAGTCTGATCCATGTAAGGCTGTAATGAAGGTTGAGAGAGAGAGCCACAGAACTCTGGAAAGGGAAGAAGCAACCTTGGAGGGGTGCAGTGGGTTACCACATAACATGGTCAGGGCCAAATCCTAAAGCAATTGCTGTCATGCACGAGCCAGAAAGCTTCCCAAGCTTAGTTCTGCTTTGCATAGTGTATACCACAAACCTTTCTGCTCCCCTGCCCGCCATCTCTGCTGGGAGGCCTTGCTTAGAAGTTCCCTCGAAGAAAGCCTTTTGTAACAAGAGTTCTTTGACTTTTCCCAGTCTCTTCAGAGTAATGACCACCAAAGAAAAGACAAGGCCAGTAACTGAAGGCTATGCAGTCAAAATCAAGATTGGGGTGTTTTGTTTTTTTATGGCTTCGAGGACATAGACAAGTCCTGACTTAAAAGCTGAGATTTGTATGATGCAAACTGTTTCCTTGTGACCAGTTCTGATGGTTAGATACTGAGAATTGTAAAAGATGGCTATAAAGTTCTTATTTCACATGATTCTCCAAATCAGCCAACACTAAATATTTTATAGACCTTCAACATTAATGTTTTGTGGCAAAACGTTTGTTGTCTGTTCATGGTATTTGCCATCAAACCTGTTGGAGGAGGGAATGTGGGGATGGTATTTCAGGATTTTCGTGGTGTTCAAGATGTCAGAGGATTTAGACCCATACTAGACCTAAGGGAATGGGTCTGCTCTTTATCAAAAAGCAGTTCAGAATAATTTCACAAGACATCACTGATTCCTAAACTGAACGAACAGACTATGCTGTGGACCCCACAGACTTCCATATACATAGGATTGGAGGAGTTTCCTAATGGTTAGAGCAGCAGACTATGAACCAGGGTGATGAGGGTTCAAATCCCATTGCTGCTCCTTGTGACCTTGGATAGATCATTTTATCCTCTGTTGCCTCAGGTGTCTATGGGGAAAATGCCTAGATTGTAAGCCCCCTGGGGATAGGTGAATACTGATAGTACCTGAATGCAATCCATTTTGAAGTGCTAAAAAGCAGAATATGAAAATCAGATAAAAAAAATTGCATGGGAACACTTCCTAGCCATAGGGAGGTATCTTTACCAAGTGTTTAATGATGGTTATGGCATATCTGTACACCTCCCTGACCTCAAGCTGTGGATTTTGTGCTTGGTTTCTATCTAGTCTGTCTTCTTAAGATTTATTGTGTTGAACCTGAGCATTTCCAAAGCTTCTGGGCACTGATTAGGAGACAGTATATGCAGACACAGTGGGTGTACCAGACATCTCTAATAGTCTAAAACTGTTTTAAAACGTGTAAACATAAAAACATACAAATGATAGGACTAAAGAACCAAATGATCCACCCAGTCTGCCCAGCAAGCTTATGCTTATGCCAGTATCTGCTGCTCTGTGCATGCTGGCCTCATGCTTATTAGTTTCCCAGATCATAAAGTCAGGGCCCTTGGATGCTATTTGAATCCAATTTCTCTTAACCCTTGCCTTGGACGCAGAGAGCAATATTTCAATAGCTTTCTTCTCCATACATGACATATGTGCTATACCATAACAATGATGGATTGAATCCAAGTAAAGAAATGGAGTATTGTATTTATTTGCTTGTTTTCTGTTGGCAGTTATTGACAGCGTGCATCTACAGAAATTCCGAGCAATTGTAGTAGAGAAAATGATCAAAGCTTTAAAGCTGAACTCTAAAGATGCCAGACTAAAATTTTCCAGATTGCTACAAATTGTAGAACTGTATCCTGCAGAAACCTTGGACCTGATGACAAGAGAGGTTAGTTGTCTCTTTTATTTTTTAAGCAACAAACATTATACAACATGAAAGTATAAGGTACTTTCCTGTTTGTTTCGTAGAGAGAATTCTTCATCATGTAGCCCAGTTGGTGTTTGGTGCGTAGGCAGTAGAATACTGAAGTATAGTTTATGGTATTACAAAAGGCTTTTGATGCCTTTGTGTTTTTCCTCTACTCTATTTACCCAGAATTGCCAGCAGCAACTTGGATATAATTATAGTACAGGATTCCATTTAATATTTTTGTGAATATCATTTTTAGTAGGCTCTAAGGAGCCCATGTAATAATAGGTGTTATTTTTAACACGCATGGTAAAGCCTGATAATGTAGATGCACTAAAAATAACACAATGTTATACACCAATCATACAACCCTGTATTTTCATAACACCATTCCTTTATATGAAGATCCCGATTTTTTTCTTTTATTTTCTTCTGTGTTTAATTATATTTCCCTCCCCCATTCATGTGTTATCATTTAAAAAATTATTAGAGGTATCTATCTTTAATAATTTTTTAAATGATAACACATGAATGGGGGAGGGAAATATAATTAAACACAGAAGAAAATAAAAGAAAAAAATCGGGATCTTCATATAAAGGAATGGTGTTATGAAAATACAGGGTTGTATGATTGGTGTATAACATTAAGTGTTACAACCCGTTTGAGTGGAGATTTAATAATAGTGTTTTTCTAAAAATAACACAGGCATCTTAAGATTTAGCATGTAAGGAGCTCATTGGCCAATAGCCATTATTGTCAAATTGTGGTAAATTTACCATGAGCACATTGTCCAGGTGAATTTTACTTCTACTTCAGGAGATGTAGTTAACTGGTAGCATACCAGACCTGCCATGCTGGGTTGACACACTATCAGTGAATTAAGGATGGAGCAGTCTCATTTCCTTGAGTCTCTCTTCATCCATTCCTTCTCCACTTTCTCTTCCCCTTGACATATATGCCCTTTTTTCTCCTATCACATCTTCTCTCTTTGCCTCTCCCTCCTATCATGTTTCCTCTCCCCTTATCTTTTCTCTTATTCTCTCCTCTGTCATATCTCCATGCCCACACGGCTTTTCTTCTCCCTTCTATATCATCTTCTATCCATATTTCTTCTCACTCCTAAAGCATATCCTGTCTTCCCTTTCCATCGTGTTTTCTCTCTTTTTCCTTTTGTTTTATATTTGTTTTATTTTGTATTGTATTCATTATCTCTGGACTGTCATGTTTTTATTTATTATGCCTTTTATGACTTATATTGTCTTATGATATTTGTATTGTTGATTTTACTCTGTTCCTCTCCTTGAGCTCCTGTAGGAAAGTCAAGTGATAAATTTGATTTGACCCACTTGCCCTGTTTCTCCTGTCTCTCCATTTGTTCCTATCATATTTCGACAACCTCAGCTGATGATCCTCTCTACTGTGATACTCGGTATCTCCTTTTCTATAGTTCTGTTTGATAAGTCAGAACAATCCAACTCTGATTTACTAAAAGGAGTCCAGGACCAGGCTGCAGCAGCTGAGAGGAAGGGAGAGAGCAGCAGGGATAAGGGTTGGTGGGAAAACTGAGAGAGAACACAGTTTTCCGTAGAGGGAGTGAGGAGAGAGATGTCTCCAGGTGCATGTGCCCAGAAGGGAAGGGCACATGCACCTGGAGACTGTATTTGGTGATTTGATTATTAGGATTGTATTTGATTAGGGTGGCTGCTGGACGTAAGGATCGCTTGATAAGTTGCCTGCCTAGTGCGAAGCTGGCAGATCTCACACGTCACATAGATAGGATTTTAGATAATGCTGGGGAGGAGTCGGCTATTTTGGTACTTAGGGAAGTGCAGGAGGGAGGTTCTGAAAGCTGAATTTAGGTAGAAAGTTGAAATCCAGAACCTCCAGGGTACCATTCCCAGAAATGCTCCCCATGCAATGTGCAGGACCCCAGAAGCATGCAGAATTCCAGAGTCTCAATGTGTGGATGAGACAATGGTGTAGGAAAGAGGGTTTTAGGTTTATTACATACACCCCTCCTGGATTATTAGAACTAGATGCCTCCCCCATTGTGGAAATAATAGCAAAATACTTAAACTTGGATTCACCAACCATCATCCTTGGGGACTTTAATCTATACATTTCCAAGCCTCGATCTTCCAACTGTGAAGCTTTCTTATCCGCCCTTTCGGACATGGGCTTCAAACAACTAATCAACCAGCCCACACATAAAGCAGGCCATACCCTAGACCTTATCTTCACAAACTCCAGTCTCTCTTCACTCTCACCCCCACTCTGCCTCCCGATCCCATGGTCAGACCATTATATGATCTCCTCCACCCTCAGATCGATGACAAGATTGGCTGCACCCCCTCAGATTACCACCCTGCATTATAGGAAACCCTGCCCATCTGAAGCTCTCGGTATCTCTCTGATCATTGGGGTGTGATAGATCTAACCTGGATCTATCACACCCCAATGCAGCCATCCTATCTTGGCAGAACATTACAGAAACTATAGCCAACAAACTATGCCCTCTGTCGGAAAAAAACATAAACCCTTCTCAAAAAAATAAGCAGCCTTGGTTCTCAAAGGAGCTACGCACATAAAAGCAAGGCTTGAGGCGGAAAGAAAAGGAATGGAGGAAGAACCCCAACCCTCACTCTCTAACTTTATACAAAGCCACCCTCTACCAATACAGATCTGCAACTCTGCGAACAAAAAGAGATTTCTACGCCCACCGTATCCACGATATGATCTTCGATGCGAAGGCTCTTTTCTCGTATGTTTCAGAACTTACCAAAACCGCTCCCCCTACAATCCCTGACGACCTAGCCCAATCGAAAGCCAATGAGCTGGCCGTATTCTTCCAGAACAAAATCTCCAATACCCTTGCTAAATTACCTATTTGCCCTAATACGCCATCCCTGGATCCCCCCCAACCCCCGAACCTAGTTGTAGGTTTGGAATCCTTCGATCCCACACACGCATTAGAAGTGGAAAACATGATAAAAAGAATGAAACCTTCCACTCACCCCCTAGACCAAATACCTTCCAAACTGCTGATCCTCATACCTGAATCTTTCTCTAAACATCTAGCAGATATTATCAACTGCTCCCTCACAAGGAATCTTCACGGACACTCTCAAATTGGCCAGCCTGAAACCCATACTCAAAAAAACCGAACCTGGACCCGGATGATCCCAACAACTACCGCCCTATATCAAACCTGCCGTTTGTAGCCAAGATTATGGAGAAAATCGTAAATAATCAACTTTCGAATTACCTGGAGGAATATAATATTCTACACCCCTCTCAATATGGATTCCGAAAAGAACACAACACAGAAACTCTCCTCATCTCACTCCTAGATCAGGTATACAAGACTATCCTCACCAACCTGGATCCTGCTCACCACGGATGCCAACCTACGAGGATGGGGAGCACACTGCCAGGAGCTAACCGCCCAAGGGCAATGGAACAAAGAAGATTCGGGATGGAACATCAATCGCCTAGAAGCCCGGGCAGTCAGACTAGCCTGCCTACTGTTCGGTCACAGACTCCGAGACAAAGCAGTCAGAGTAATGTTGGACAACCCCACAACAGTGGCCTACATCAACCGTCAGGGAGGAACCAGAAGCCAAGAGGTGTCTCTGGAGATAGAACTCCTAATGTCATGGGTGGAAGTGAATCTTCAAGAGATCTCGGCCATCCACATCGCCGGGAAAGACAACGTCGTGGATTACCTCAGCAGAGAAAGTCTAGACCCAGGAGAATGGAGGCTGTTGATGCAGCATTTCAATTGATAGTAAACCGTTGGGGAACACTAACTATGGACCTCCTGGCAAACCGATCCAACGCTCAAGTGCCCAGTTTCTTCAGCCGCAGGCGGGAACCCTAGTCCCAGGGAATCGATGCCCTGGTACAGACCTGGCCACAGGAGACTCGGTTATACGCCTTCCCGCCGTGGCCCATATTGGGCGCAATCATTCACAAGATAGAACACCACAGGGGACCAGTACTTCTAGTGGCCCTGGACTGGCCAAGAAGACCGTGGTACGTAGACATGCGAAGACTGCTGACAGGGAGCCCCCTTCCGCTACCTCCACACAGAGACCTGCTCCAACAGGGACCGATCCTCCACAAGGATCCAGCTCGATTCTCTCTTACTGTCTGGCCATTGAGAGGACTCGCCTGAGGAAGAGCGGATACTCGGGGGCAGTAATTGCACCCTACTCCGAACACGCAAGTTCTCCACATCCCTAACATACATAAGGATTTGGAGAGTATTCGAAGCGTGGTGCGAGGACCGTGACATCATACCACGCTCAGTCAAGATTCCTGTGATTTTGGAATTCCTGCAGAACGGCCTACAGAAGGGATTGTCTCTCAAACCCAAACCCACCTCAATCCTTCAAATTTAATTAATTGCAAACCCCCACCGTCCCAACCCCCCAAAACTTGCCCGACACCCCCCCCCCCAAAAGAAAGCTTGCCAAAAGTCCCTGGTGGTCCAGCAGGGTCCTGGGAGTGACCCCGCCCCCCTTCTTGGGCCATCTACTGCCAGTAATCAAAATGGCGCCGGTGGCTCTTTGCCCTTACCTGTGACAGGGGTTACCGGTGCCATTGGCCTGCCCCTGTCACGTGGTAGGAGCAATGGTTAGGCCGAATCACATCTCTAGTACTCAATGCCTTATTACTTTATGTAATCTTCCTTGGGCCCTCTTATAGGAAAAGGCAGAATATCAAGTGCTTATAAATAAGTAACATAGATTACTTGTAACTGCTTTTTCTGTTTTTCCAGCAAGCTTTATTACTGAAGTTCAATCTCTTTCCTACTTGCCTATAGAAAGCAATAACTTAAACCAGATTTTATAATAATGTAGTAAATGACAGCAAATAAAAACCCATTGGCCCATTCGGTCTGCCCAGATTGAGACTCTTGATTGTCTCTTTTGATAGCTCTGATAGGTCTCACTTTCTTCAGACATCTCAGGATGATATTTCTCATGCTACATTTATTGTATCTTTTGTTCTTGAGTCTGACCGTTATCTAGTATTTCATCAGTGGCCAGAGTTTAGATTTTTCCTGACATTTGCCGGGAGCGTCAGGAAAGAAGGAAACAATTTCTTACTTTGAAACTCTTGATTGCTCAAAAGGCTTTTCAAATTCTGTGGCTATAGCAAAGTGTTTTAAATAATATGATCCAATGTGACTTGAAATTCAATGTGATACATTTGTTTCTTCTTGAGAAACAAACTTTTTAAGCTATACAATAATCTGTTTCTGGTAGCATGTTACTATAATATCCATGCCCCACAAACATTGATTAAAGAGTGAAATTCAAGTACTTTTTGTAAGAGCAATGAAAATGTTGTATAATAGCCTGTATGAATCACCCCTACAAGGGACAAGCTCAAGCTCTAAGCTGATAAGAGTTTGTTGAGGCTGGTTCCTTGTGCACAGGCCTCACTCCTTAAGCTTGCCCTCCTAAGAAATGCATACATCTTTGATGATCTCTCTTTAGGAAGGGTGAACATTTTCAGGTTTACGTGTAATGAGTTAACGATGTCTACCACTGTTCAACAGACTGCGTTCTATATGTGATACAGATGCAACAGATTTTTAAAAAAATGAGAAATCGCTTCAAGAGCCAATACAATTTGCATTAATATAAATCTAACAGTGTAGCTATCACTTCTTTTAAATATTTTTGCAGGTTTCCTCTGTTCCATGTTGGCAGTTCATTGGCTGGATCAGCCAGATGATGGCAATGCTTGATAAGAAGGAAGCTGTAGCAGTGCAGCACATTATAGGAGAGATTGCAGATACCTACCCTGAGGCTCTTGTCTATCCTTTCATGATCAGCAGTGAGAACTATTCTTTTGAAGATACTGTTACTGGCCATAGAAACAAGGAATTTGTCTTAAGGTATTGACAAAAACATTACTATGTTGCTTCTAAAGATAAGTAAAAATAGATTATTATATGTAGATAAAATACAACTTTTGTTTGCCAGCATTTTATAATGTTTTATGTTTTTGACAATTGTCATAAAAAGTCACACAAGACTCACAGGACATCTAGGATATTCTCTACAGCAAAATTATTTTATATAGACAGTACAAAACATGCTTTCCACCATTTAAACTCATATACTTTTCATATTTTTTAATATTTTTAGATCTTCATTACAGTATTGTACAGTACTGCACAGTATTTTGTAAAGAGAGGTCTTGCAGCCTTGCTCTCTCAAATCCCATTTGTACCAACTCCTTTTCAGACATTTGGAATTTGTAATTGATATATTTATGCCTGTGCTGAGGTTGAAACCCATTAATCCAAAACAATCTATTCCAAGCATATGAGAGCACCTCTTGACTCATGAGGAATCATCACCCCAGATTTAATTTGTAGAACAGTTTCCCTTGTTATAAAGGAAAATTAGTTTCTTACCTGATAATTTTCGTTCCTGTAGTACCAAGGATCAGTCCAGGACACCTGGGTTGTGACTCCGCACCAGTAGATGGAGACAGACTAAAACTTGTGGGCGGAGCCATATATGCCCCTGTGCCAGTCACAGCCCCTCAGTCATACGTAATGTCAAAGTAGAAACCCAAGTAGGCAACCATAGCTAACTAACAAAACTTGCTAATTAACCGGAAACAATGCCAACTCCTGTAGGAACCAGACTCCCCAACCGGGAGAGCGAACAAGCAGTGAGCGTACAGAAAGAACGATGAGCGGACTCTCCGTTACTTTAGCGTAGTACTGCGGGCGGGATCCTGGACTGATCCTTGGTACTACAGGAACGAAAATTATCAGGTAAGAAACTAATTTTCCTTTCCCTGTACGTACCAGGATCAGTCCAGGACACCTGGGATGTACCAGAGCCAACTTACCGAGGGTGGGAAGCAGAGAGTCCCGCTCGGAGTACCCTCTCCCCAAAACCTCCGGCCTCAGCGGCCTGAACATCCAGACGGTAATGTCGGACGAAGGTAAGCAATGACTTCCAGGTAGCCGCCCTACAAATCTCTTGAGGCGACACCTGAGAAGCCTCCGCCCAAGACGCAGCGTGAGACCTTGTCGAATGAGCCCGAAGATCCACCTGCGGAGGCTGTCCCCGTATCATGTACGCTGAGCCTATGGCCACTTTAAGCCAACGAGCGCTCGTCGTACGAGATGCCGCAGCACCCTTCCTGGGGCCGGAAAGGAGGACAAACAGAGGATCCGCTACCCGAAAAGGATTAGTGACCTCCAGATAGCGAAGGAGGGCCCTCCGCACATCCAGCTTCCGTAAATCCCTTGATTTCGGATCCGACGACTCCCCGACCGCGAAAGCGGGAAGTTCAACGGATTGGTTCAAATGAAAGCCGAGACGACCCTAGGAAGAAAGGAAGGGACAGTCCGCAAGGAAACGCCTGTGTCGGAGATTCGCAAGAACGGCTCCCTACAGGACAATGCCAGCAATTCCGAGATACGGCGAGCCGAAGAAATCGCCACCAGAAACACGGTCTTTAACGTGAGATCTTTGACAGTAGAGCGCTGCAAAGGCTCAAACGGTGCCGAACATAAGGCCGAAAGAACCCAATGGAGATTCCAAACCGGACAGGGAGGACGCAAAGGAGGACGGAGATGTTTAGCCCCCTTCAGGAAACGGGCTATATCCGGGTGAAGAGTCAGGAAGGATCCACCGACCTTCCCCCGCAAACAACCAAGTGCCGCCACTTGGACCCGTAGGGAACTGCACGCCAATCCTCTGGCCAGTCCCGCCTGGAGGAAAGCCAGAATATCAGGGACCGCCACGGTAGGGGAGATCCAAACCTCGCGTCACACACCAATCCTCAAAAACTTCCCATACCCTGACCTAGGCCAGGAACATAGACTGCTTCCGGGATCTCAGTAGCATAGACTGCTTCCGGGATCTCAGTAGCGTAGCAATAACCGCGTCTGAGTAACCTTTTCTCTTCAACCGAGTCCTCTCAAAATCATGCTGCGAGACAGAAGTGATCCGCATCCTCCAAACAGACGGGGCCCTGATGAAGCAGCCCCGCGAATCCCCGAAGACGAGGGGAAGCCGCCACCGACAACTGAATGAGGTCTGCGAACCATGGACGGCGTGGCCACTCCGGTGCCACCATGACCACGTTGGACGGGTGCAATTCTATGCGCCGCAGAATCTTGCCGATCATTGGCCATGGGGGAAACACCTACAGCAGCACATCCGTCGGAAGCACCAACGCATCGACGCCCTCTGCTCCTGTCTCTCGACGCCGACTTTAAAAAAACGTGGAGCCTTCGCGTTGTGCCACAGGGCCATCAGATCCATGTGGGGAACTCCCCACGTCCTGCAGATGAGGAGAAACGCTTCGTCCGCCAATTCCCACTCTCCGGGATCTAGACGATGCCTGCTGAGAAAATCCGCCTGTACGTTGTCGACCCTGGTGGCGTTGTCCGACAGTACCCGGACCGCCTGTCCCCGCACCAATGGTAGGAAGGCTTGGAGAGCCAGACGGACCGCTCTGGTCTCGAGGCGGTTGATGGACCACTGAGCCTGTGATTCTGACCAAAAGCCTTGTACCGACTTCCCTAGGCAAACTGCTCCCCAGCCGGGGAGACCGGCATCCGTGGTCA
Source organism: Rhinatrema bivittatum (assembly GCF_901001135.1). NCBI lineage: Eukaryota > Metazoa > Chordata > Amphibia > Gymnophiona > Rhinatrematidae > Rhinatrema > Rhinatrema bivittatum. Next base: position 623,113,710 of record NC_042616.1, on the reverse strand, counting down.
CCACCGTCCATTCTGGACCGAGAAGGGAGACGCCACAGGACAGATGACTTGGATCCAGCCACCAAAGAAGACTGGACCGTGCAGGTGAGCGAACACCCAGGGTACCAACGCGAGCGTTGAAGCCATAGACCCCAACACCGTCAGGTAATCGCAGACTCGCGGACGGTGAAGAGACAACAGACGCCTCACCTGAGATTGCAGCTTGCCTATCCGAACTTGAGAGAGGACTACTTTGCCCAGATCCGTGTCGAATAAGGCCCCCAGATATGCCAAGGACTGAGTGGGGTCCAAATGACCCTTGTGGCAATCGACCACCCAGCCCGGGGGCTGCAAGAGCTGGAGGACCCTGTCCACCGCCTGTCGACACTGACTCTCGGATTTCGCCCGAATCAGCCAATCGTCTAGGTAAGGATGAACCAGGAGACCTTCTCGTCGCAGCTGCGCCGCCACTACCACCATCACTTTTGTGAATGTTCGAGGCACCGTTGCAAGGCCAAAAGGGAGCGCCCGAAACTGGTAGAACCTCAGAAACTGCTGGCACGATGGCTGAATGCCCACGTGAAGGTACGCCTCCGTGAGATCCAGGGAAGCCAGAAATTCGCCCGGACGCACCGAAGCGATAACTGACCGAATCGTTTCCATTTTGAAGTGGGGAACTTGAAGACATCTGTTTTCTCCTGTCAGGTCCAGAATTGGCCTTGAAGAGCCGTCCTTCTTGGGAACCACGAAGTAAATGGAGTAACGGCCCGTGCCGCGCTGATCGACAGGGACGGGGGACATAGCCCCCAAGCTTTCCAGCCGACGGATGGTGTCCAACACCGCCGCCCTCTTCCCGGAGGCCTTGCAAGGCGAGACCAGGAAGTTGTCCGCTGGGATGCGAGCAAAATCTAACTCGTAGCCGCGTCTTATCACGTTGAGGACCCACTGATCCGACGTCACCTTGGTCCATTACCGGCCGGACTTCATTGGGAGGGCTTGGACCCCGCACCCACCAGGGCTCCAGCTTGCCTCCCGTAACGTTTCCCACGAAAGGACTGCTGCCACTGAGTGTTCCGGGAAGGAGATGCCTATACGAAGGTCCGTCGGATCTGTGAGGGCGCGATTTCCTGGGCCTCCGAAACCGGGACCTGGCCGGAAAAGAGGACCGCGCTCTGGTCCTATCCTCGGGCAGCTTGAATGCCCTGTTCTCTCCCAGAGAAATTATCAAATCATCCAACTCCTTACCGAACAACAACTTCCCCTTGAAAGGTAACGAACCCAGATGGGCCTTGGAAGAGTCATCCGCCGCCCAGTTGCGCAGCCACAGGAGACGGCGCGCCGAAACTGCTGCCACCATGGACCTAGCCGAGGTGCGCAGAAGGTCGTGGAGGGCGTCAGCTCCATAAGCTATTGCCGCCTCCCAACTATCAGCCTGAGACGTCTCTTCTGCAGAGAGGCCCGCATTCGCCTGAAGGACCTGGGCCCAGCGTAAATAGCTCGCACGGCGAAGTTAGTGCAGATTGCGGCCCGCACCCCTAGGGCGGATACCTCAAATATCCTCTTGAGCTGCGCCTCTAGCTTCCTGTATTGTATATCCCGAAGGGCCGCCGCCCCCGTGACCGGGATAGTGGACCTTTTCGTCACCGCGGAGACCGCTGAATCCGCATTTGGAAGTAGAAGAAGCTCCAGCGCCTCCTCCGGGAGCGGGTAGAGCTTATCCATGGCTTTGCTGACTTTCAACCCTAACTACGGGGTATCCCACTCCCGGAAAAATATATATCCGTCGAAGAAAAAATGAAAAGGAAAAACCACCGCCGGTCCCGTGAGCCCTAGCAGAACTGGATCCATATTGGCCTCCTGGCGGACCACCACGGGTGGAGCCTCTATCCCCAGCTCCTGGAGGATGGCCGGGATGAGTGGCGATAGCTGCTCTCTGCGGAACAGGCGGACTACCTTGGGGACATCCCCGTCCGCCGCCTGTGTGCCTTTTCCCGCGACGGGCTGGGCAGCGTCATCCGCCCCCGTCGCCTCGGCCCCCCTCGGGGGCTCTTCGGGATCAGCAGTATCCACCGTGGAGGAATCTTCGGAATCTGACTCCTGAGGTACGCCCCAGGGCCGCTGTTTCCCTCGCGAGGGCTCCCGGGCGCGCACCGCGGTTTTTTTTTTTTTTTTTTTTTTTTTTTGTGTGCTTACTTGGTGGGGCCTGGTGGGGGCCCTCCTCAGAGCCCCCCCCCTCGGGAGCGCGTGCTACGCTTGTATATAAGTACCTTGCGCAGCAAAACCGCGAAAATCCTCCGAAAACGAACCTGAGTCAGACGAATCGGCCCCGGAATCCCCCCGGGGCCGAAGCCCCTCCGCGACGACCCCTCCCGCCGCGCCCCGCTGTGGGGATAACACGGGAGGTAGAGCGGAATCGCCAGCCGCGGTCCGCGTGAATTTCCTGCCGGTGGCCAAAATGGCCGCCACTCCCGCGCTGAGCGGGAACATGTCCTGAGGCCTATCTAATTGGCCTACCCCTCGCGGCGGCGAACGCGCGCTCCGGGCCCGAGCCCCTCGCGATGCCCCGGACGTTCCTTCACCGCCCGGGACGCAGGCCGAGCAGAGGCCCTCCCGGGACCAATGCGCGAGCGCCGATCCGCAGGCCTTAGAGGGAGAACCGCGAATGCGCGCTCCAGGCCCGAGCCCCTCGCGATGCCCCGGACGTTCCTTCACCGCCCGGAACGCAGGCCGAACAGAGGCCCTCTCGGGACCAACGCGCGCGCGCCGATCCGCAGGCCTTAGAGGAGAACCGCGCGGCATGCCGGCGACTGCGAGAAGACAAAAACTGAGGCGCGCGTCAAAATAAGAAAAAAACGAATTCGGCGACCTTCCCCCCTGCCAGCGGCGCCCCCCCCGCGTGAAAAACGAAGGATCAGCGACGCCTAAGCAACGGAAAGCCGGTCGCAACAAAATAAAAACAGAAACAATTTTTTTTTTTTTTTTTTTTTTTTAAACGCTGACGCTGGCCGCTGTCCCGGGTCCTGGAGCCCTAGTCCTGCAGGGGTGAGTGAACCGGGCTCCCCGGTGTCACCCCTGACGCTGCCACTAGACCAGCCGGGTCCTCGACCCTGGCAGCGGCCTCAACCGGGGGAGGGTAGTCCCCTCAGGACCTCTCAACCCCCCTGGGAGGCAGGGCACCCGGGACGAAGGATTAAAAGAAAAACAAAACCCCAAATTTAGCATAAAACAACTAGGCCTAACAAAAACTAGCCCAAAATTCAAAACCTGACTAACCACCAGAATCAGGTCAGACAGGGCTGTGACCAGACCTGCACCACCTACTGGAGACAGAGTAAGACTGAGGGGCTGTGACTGGCACAGGGGCATATATGGCTCCGCCCACAAGTTTTAGTCTGTCTCCATCTACTGGTGCGGAGTCACAACCCAGGTGTCCTGGACTGATCCTGGTACGTACAGGGAACAGCAAATTCATAAATGTATGAACTAACCTGCTGAGCATTTTGGTGCCCAGCCATTCATGTAAATGACAGTATGTATACTCAGCTATCATTCCTGTTGAAGTTGAAAACTCCATCAATCTAGAACTGCCACCTCAAAAGGAAATCTGGGCTTTGACCACTTATCAGGGTAGGCACTATTCCAAGATATAATCAAGGCAATAGTTTTCTGCTGGTGACAGTCATTTACTCTTAATCACTAATCATAGGAAGATTTGTTAATACAATCAAAACAGTGTTTTAGTTTTGTACCTAAATCTTTATATTTTTGTATCCTTTGCAATCGTTTATTTTCAGAAAACTAGTAAAAACATCCTATGTGCATAATAACTGTTTGTCTTGACTAGAATTTGCAACCTGGATTAAATTTATCTTCAAATAAAAACAGAATGCTGTCCATTTTTTTCACAGAATAAAAAGTAAACTGGATAAAGGAGGCATGGTACAAGATTTCGTTCAGTCATTAAAACAGCTGTCTAATCCTGACCTGATTTTTAAGGTACATGGGGGGAAAAGTGTTGTTTGTCATTTTTTGAACAAAACATTGTGGTTGACATGTTAGTCCACTTGGATATGTAGACATAAGGGTCAAACAAACAAGTTGTAGGTGATATTTTTTAATGTACTAACTTAATACATCTGTGACTGAAAGGCTTACCTCCAAATCCTGGACCCACCCTAGTGGGTACAAAATAATGCCAAAACAATAAGAATTCATCAAAATTTATTATAGATGGCAGAAAAAACTATATGGCCTGTCTAGTCTGTCCATCCACACAACTACCTTAACTCTAAAATTCCTACTACTCCCTGCTTATCTCATACTTTCATGAATTTTAATACTGTCATTGTCTCCACCACCTCCATGCATCCACCAACCTTTCTGGAAAGACATACTTCCTTAGATTACTCCTGAGTCTATCCCTTTTCACTCTCATCCCATGACCCCTCTTTCTAAAGTCTCCTTTTAAATGAGAGATCCACCTCCTGTGCATTGATACCTCTGAGATATTTAAATGTATTTCATATCTCCCCTATCTCATCTTTCCTCTAGGATATACATTTTTAGATCTTTAAGTCTGTGCTTTTTAGTAGCTACCATGTGGAACGACACCAGGGGGCGAATTGGCCTGTAGGGGCTTTGGGCATGCCCCAGTGGGCCGGTCAGACCCAAGAAACAACAAGGAAGGCAATCTACAAATGCCGTGAGGGTAAACAAAGTAGAATAGATGCCAGATGTCCAATCAAATTGCTTTATTCAAGTGGAGACAAAATACTATGAACAAGCCCGACTCTGACAGAGTTTTGCCCCTTACAATTAGGGCTGCCTCAGGGGCTACAATAAAATAAATATATAAGACTAAATTAAAACAAATAAACATTAAGAACAAAACAACATATAAAATGGTAACATTTAAAATTGAACATGCAATTAATAGTGCAAATCAAAGTGATTTGGATGTACTCACACTATGTGCATTGGCAGAAGAACAAATAAAAATTAGTAGAATCCAAAATATGTGAAAAATATAAATGAAATTCAGAGAACAAATATTGATATACAGTCAAAGGTTCATAAATTAATTAAAAAGAATAAATGGTATATCTGTATATACCATTTGGAGCTCATGAATGGTATATCTGTATATACCAGTTGGAGCTCATGAAATTCAGTAATATTGTTACGGTGAGTGATTAATCTGAAGAAAAATGACCAATTATAAATTAAAAAAAAAAATGAGAAAAAAGATCATAAAAACAAAATGAATGTACTTAAACAAAATAGTGAGCTTGAGGATAGGCAAATGAATCATGTTTGACCTTATAAAGTTGTAACAGGGCTAGTCAAAGGACAGCATGAATGATTAGATGTTATAAATACAAAGATGTACAGTAAGTGCCAATTGTTGGGGCATACAATATTAATGAAACGCTAACTCAGCTAAATAGACCGGACTAGTACAAGTATAATACATATCCCTAAAACAAGTTGTCCACAGACTGTATGTGAAGTGCACACTAATTAAATTAACACGGTGTGAGGAGTCACTTGTGAACCCAGGAGTAGGAAAAATAATCATAATGGTTCTGTTAATAACCCAATCTGAAGCTAATCAAATGGTAGACGCGGGCAATATGAGTGACCTTAAAACATAGATGAAACTGTGGGAAGTTGTGCCGACTGAACCAAGACTATGCTCTAGAGTAAATACTTGTATGAGAACAACATTTATATAAAAACCTGAAATTGTATTTTATTGGTGTGCATCTGTGCACGGGTCCACTGCCCGCAGGATGACTGGACTGGTGATATAGTGTTGAAGAAAGCTCCAAAAACAAGCGTCTTAAGATTTAAAACTGGAAAGGTTATCTTAAACAATGTCTAATAAATGACTTATGCAGGGTTGACTGAGTGAGGAAAATGCTCTAAAAACTAATGTGATCTTGAAGTAACAGAGCCCGTTATCAGCCTAAACATGTAATAACAAAACAAAACAAAAACATTAAAAAAAAACCCAGCAGGTGGCATGCTGTCCATGGTTGATCAGTTACCGTGCTCTGTTCTGTTAACAGAATCGGTAAAGTTAAAATTATCATGTCAACAGAATCGCTATTAAAGACAAAAAAAAAAAAAATGTTTGATGCGAGTTGTGTGCATGGATGAAAAGATCGCATAAATTCCATTTTTTTAGAAATAAACAATTTATTCAAACCAAGTTTGATACACTTGAATATAGTTGAAAGGCTGTGATTAAAAAGACTATGAAATGACTTAAAAATACTTTAGTTGATAACGGGTCTGAGTTTAGTCTCCACATAGATCAGCAAAACTGAGCACTAGTCCAAGGTTGCTCTTTAAAAGTCTAAAAACCCTGCCAAAAGTACTGTCAATCAAAAGAAGTGGGTGTGGCTTAGAGGAGGGGAAAAGTGAGTATGAAGTGTATGGTGAAAAATGAAGCACAGAAATATGGGGAAGTGATACTCAAGAACTATAATAATAAAAGATGAGTAAAATACTAAAAAGAGAATGTTTTACACTAACTAGAAAAATGTATTAAAATGATTTTAAAATTTAATGGGAAAAATAAATAAATAATGGGGAAAAAATATAAAAAATGTGGAATAGCCTGTGCATACAGGTAAACACACAAAAAAACAGGTGACGTCTTTTTCAATTAATCATAAAAAAACCAGAAAAATCAACCTCAAACCATGTTTTATAGTTTTGAAATCATAAATATACTTTTGTTCAAGTTGGAGGAGTAGCTTGTCAAAATCACCACCCCTCCAATTCAACACAGGTTGTTGGAGTACACAAAATCTATCATTGAATCTGTGATTTTCTCAATAGAATGTGATACTAAAGGTTTGGATTCTACTGCTCTCTTGATATTGCTCTTATGTTCTTTATTCTCTTATTAAACTGTCTTATTGTTTTACCAATGTACATTTGCTTGCTTGGACACATTGCTGCATAAATCACTCCTTTGCTTTTGCAATTCGTGAAGGACCTTAGTTTGAAATCTTTATCTAGGTCTGGTTCAAGTAAGCTATCAACTCTCATATTGACGCCACAAACCAAGCAATTACCACAAGGGCTATGTCTTTTCAGACTGATATCACAAATAGTATTTTGTGGGAGTGCTGATGGAGAAATGAATTCTTTGATATTCTTATCTCGTTTATTAGCTATCATTAAATTTTTACCTTTGAACATGGGTAATAATTGCATGACTTGCCAGTGTCTTTTAAGGATGGTTATGATATTTCGTGACGTGTGTATAAGTTATTGAACAGATGATTCAGTCGGTAGATTTTCTCTCTTTATTTTTAAGAAGCTCATTTCTATTTGTTCAGATGCTTTATTATAACCTGATAAAATATATCTTTCAGGGTATTCTTTTTCCATGAATCTATGCTTCATCTCAATTGATCTAGCATGGTAGGTAGTTTCATCAGGCCAGTCACGTGGTTGTGGGGCTAACTTGGGCTGGGTGGCACAGTGGAAAAGAAGATGCAGCTGTCTGCCAAGCCACATGGCTGAAGAGAAAAGGCGGCTGCCGGCCGGGCTGCACGGCCTTCTCTTTTTTTTTTGCCTCATGGCCCCTCTGACAGGGGCCTCTTCTTTTCAGCCACATGGCCTCGCCGACAGGGGCCTCTTCTTGTCGACAGGGCCACCCAGCTAAAATTTGCCTCTTTTCTTCAGCTGTGCAGCTAAAGTGAAGAGGCCTCTGTCATCTGGGCTGCAAGTTGAAAAAAGAAGGCTGTGGTCTGCAGGGTCACACGACCAAGGAGAAGAGGCACTGTCAGCTTGGCCGCGCCTGGAAAAGAGGCTGTTGCTTTGAGCTGCCCCATTTAAGGCTGTTGCATCTAAAGGGCTTCATCGCTGAAAGATGCTTTTACACTGATGAGCTGTGCAACAAGGAGGCTGTTGTGTTGGTGGAGTCACAAAACTGAAGAAAGAAGGCTGATGTTCCTTGGAGAGAGAGAGAGAGAGAGTGAGTATGTGTATGAGTAAATAGACTGAAAGACAGAATGTGTATGTGTGTGAGAGGCGTTGTACAAGCCCAAGGAACAGGCTTCTGTTGTTAGTATGTTTCAGGGAGAGAGAGAGCAAGTGTGTGGAGATGTGTGTGAGAGAGAGAGGGAGAGCGTATGTATGTGAGATGAAGCATGTTTGTATGTGTGAGAGAGCATACGTATGAGCAAATAGCATATAAGAGAGCATGTGGATGAACATGTGTAGGAGCATGTGTACATGTGAGCAATAGATTTGAAGACTGCATGTGTATGTGAGAGAAGCTGTGCAGGTCCAAGGAAGCCTCTGTTTATATGTTCTGGGGAGAGAGTGTGCATGAGAGAGAATGTGTGTGAGAGAATGTGAGAGAGCATATGTATGTGTATGAGAGAGAACTTATGTGAGGATGTGTGAGTAAGCAGGTGTGTTTGTGTGTTGAAGAATATGGGTATGTGAGAGAGAGAGAGAGGACTAATCATGACAATCTCAGAGTGACTTAATCGAAAGTTCCCAGGTGTGGCGAGCCGGGGATTCTTTTATCTTTATTAGTTTTAATAACTGGATGTTGTTTGATGTATTGTGTTTTAAATTTTTTTATTTATTTGATTTATAAATAAATTTTAGGGTATTTGGGAATAATTTTAGGGTATTTGGGAATAATTTAAAAAAATTAATTATTGGGAATTCTTTTCATCAGCTGTTTTGAATATTCTTTTTATGATTATGGTTTTACTATTATGATTGTTGATTTATATATCTTGATTTTATTGTTTGATGTTTAATGAGGAATAGTGATGATTCTGTTTTTACATTGTTGCACTGCATAAGGAGTCTGTCTTGTTATGGTTTCCAATTCAGTTTTTGTCTCTTTATTCTGTATTTGGTGAGGATTCATTTGTGTTCTGCATGCGTGATTGAGGTGAGATGTTTTGCTAGCATGTAGTTTCAGCTTGGCTTGTTCTGTTTTCCTAATATCAGGTGCATTGGTGTTTTAGGGCCTGGTGCAATAATTGAAGTGTTGCCTTTTCATAGGTAGGGTTGTTACTATTTGAGTGCTGGCAGTTAGTGCTCTTTTCATGTGGGAGGTTTACTATATTGTGATTAAGTTTACTGAAAACTTTCTGAGGGCCGACATGCTTTACAGTAGTCCTGTGACTATAGGTGTCTTTTTTGCAGAGTTTTCTGGGTGGTACCACCAGTAGTGCATGTAAATAATATACATGTTTTAAGTGATATTTTTACCTTAGAACATTGAATATTCTTTTTCATGTAAAATCTTTTACTATAAATGCATATTTTTTAAAATTATTTGTGAGAAAGTTGGGACCCAGGCGTGTGTGCAAGGCTGTAAGTTTTGGGCTATGACACCTAATATCTTTACACCAGCTCTGGCTGCACTAGCTCCACAAGAGAAAGCAGGATTTCATCTGGAGCTATCCTACTTTAGGTTAGTAGCTCTCTCCAGTCTCAGCCAGGGCTTAATTTTCTGTTTTTATAAGCCCAGGGAACAGAAGGGGGGTCACTTCTTGTCCCCTCTCCCCTGGAGTCAGTGGGCAGAGCAGAGCCTGGGAAACCATAAAAGCAGCAGACTGTGTAGTCTGCAGTCATTGGGAATGCACTAGAGTGGTGGGAGGGTTGCAGAGAAGTGGAGGCAAGCTACAGGCACAGGTCAGAAGGGGGTAAGTCAGGAAAAAGTGCCTATGTGGTGTTGGGGAGGCTTCTTTCTGAGGCGACTGCTCTGAGCTCTGAGAGAACCAGTGAGTCTCATAGAGAAAGACATTGGGAAAGGGAGGGGGCTGTTGCAGAATGGGGAAGGACTGGCAAGCAAGCAAAAACTTTATACCATGATACAGCAGTGCTGGACTGGAAGCACTCACTGTGTGAGTACATAAGCAGCAGTATAACAGTAGCATGTCACAGGGAGTGTTTGTGTGTCTGTGTCAGAGACACACACACACATAAATACTTTGTAAGAGACAATATGTGTGTGTGGGTATCTTTGTGTCTGAGAAAGAGTATGTACCTTTGTGGTTGTTCGTGTGTATGTGCCAATAAAGCAGAGCTTTCCAAACTGTGTGTCGGGACACGTTAGTGTGTCGCCTGCAGTGTGCAGGTGTGTCGCGCAAGCCCGGTCAACTCTGATGCGAGTTTGGGCTTTTTTTTTCTAGAGATTCACTTTTTTTTTTTCAGTTTATGGGTTGCTTATTATTGGGTGATTTTTGCTGTCAATCGCGTTTTTTGGGGGGGCTTGGTGGGTGGAACGAGCCCAGCCATCCTTGCATTGGCTGCTGCTGCCGATGAGGCCTGGCCATGAGGAGTACTGACTGCAAGCAGCAGTGTCTGGTGATCATGGAAGGGAGTGAAGCCTTAACTGGCAACAATCAAAAAGACGAGGTACATGAGTGTGGGGGCCAGACATGTGCTGGGGGGAGAGAGATGAGTGAGTGGGGGGCAAACGTGCTGGGGGGACAGACATGTGCTTGAGGGGGAGAGCTATGAGTGTGTGGGGTACAGACATGTGCTGGGGGGGAGAGAAATGAGTGTGTGGGGGTCAGACATGTGCTTGAGGGGGAGAGATATGAGTGTGTGGGGGCCAGACATGTGCTGGGGGGAGGAGAGAGATGAGTGTGTGGGGGACAGACAATTTGTTTTATTATTGTTTCTCATAAATTATAACAATAACATGAATCTTGGAATATATATTTTTAATATAAATTTAAGGTTTTCATGAGATAGGTTGTGTCGTGAAACATTTTATTTATGTATATATTTAAGGAAACATACATAAATTGTCGAAATATGTTTCGTTCGTTTAACCTTTAACCTCTGGTTTACTAGTAGACTGAATTACTGTGTCCCGAAATTATGTTTGTCTAAAAAGTGTGTCACCAACATGAAAAGTTTGGAAAGCTCTGCAATAAAGTTTCTGCAATCTAAAAAATCTGTTTGAGCGTGTGTGTCTGATACTGGCTGGCATTGTCATTACTTGCATCTGGTTCAAGATTCAGACCAGGAATCCAAAATATATCTCTATAAGAGATATAAGCAGATGTGTAGGGGGCCTAACCAATTTCCATGGATGGAATGGGGGCTGCAACTCCGCTCACTCATGGTCTCTAGAATGTGTTCAGCTTCTTGGTTATTCAGAAAAGATTAATTTTATTTTGGAGATATTTTGGCTCAATTCTGCTGAGTTTCAGGGTTGATTTAGTGTGCTTTTGAGGGTTGGCCTATGCTTTACTATTAAGCCGTGATATGCCAGAGCCTCACTGCTGGATCTTGGTAGGCCAACTAAGCCATGGGGTATTCCATGCTCAGCCAAGTGCAGAAATGTTCATCCATCATTCAATTTTACGATTTTTAAGGTGACTTGTGATCATTAAAGGACCTCCTTTCAATCCAAGATTTATAATTACATTGTCCTAGGTACTCTCACAAATAAAGTTTCTAAAAAGCTTGCAAATATAAGACAAAAGAAAGTGCAAGGAAAATTTATATAGGAAATATCTGTCAAAATGAAGACGACTATTTGAAGGATAAAGGAAAGGTTAATTGTATGTGTTTGTAAGAACATATGCATGTATGTATAATATTAAAAAATGAGAAAACAAGTATTTCTATTAATTTAGAACATCAAAATTGTTTTAAATCACTCATTGCAGATTATTAATCAGCATAAAAATAAAGCTGCTCCAGAATCTTATGCCAGCTTTATGATATATTTTTTTTATCATTTGCTTAAAAAAAACATAAATTTCGCCCTGTTGTGATGTATGAAAAGTCAGTTCTCAATTAAAATGCCCAAAATAAAAATTGAAAAAACTTACAGTAAGTTTCAAACCAGCACGTGGGCGCATTGGCGAGTGTGCACTGGTGCACACCCAGGGATACAGCCATTTTATAAGTTGCGCGCACTTATGCGCATGTTATAAAATAGTCTGGGCATGCACACATGTGCACCCAATTTTAAATAGGTGCGCACATAGGCGTACTAATCCCGCTTCACCCCATAATTTGGGGGATTTTAAAAGGGGCACGTGTCCATGCCGTTGCCAGTTTCACCAGTTCGCTCAGTTAAGAGCTAAATCCTCCAACCCCCCTAGTTTAATAGCCTACACTCCCCCCCCCCCCCCCCCCCCGGTTACCCCAGATCATTAAAATCCCTCATGGATAGCTAGGCTTTTTTTGTTTGTTTTTTTTAACCTGTACCTCCTTCATAGCAGAAGTAAATTTATGCTGCATTTGACCTGGGTGCACACCATGGCATGTAAGTATTTGTGCGCACGTTTCTTGGCCCCACTCCAAAACACCCATGCTCCGCCCAGACTCTGCCCCTTTTTCAATGTGAGATGTGCATGCTGCCAGAGATGCACACGCATCTCAGTGGCTTTTCAAATTTGCTCGGTGCGCACCAGCCTGACATGTGCACACGCCTCCCAAATTTGGCGTGCACTGGGCTTTTAAAATTTCAGCTTTCAAGGATAACTTTCAAAGTCATTTTTTCTACTTGCTTATGTATATATATATTTTTTTTCTGTCTCTCTGTAAGATGGCTCAAACTTGTTACAAATACATAAAAAAATATAAATATATATATAATAACAAAAAGGCAGTACTAATATGCAGTCAAGTGTTCTAGAAAATACTATACTCAAAGCATGAAACTCATGCTTGCTTTAAACAACAAATATACTTGTCCAAATGCTTAAATGTTCTGTACAAAATTGGCAAATTTATTTATCATTCCAAAAAATAATAAAGTAATTTGGTTTGTAATAAAAAAAATTTTTTTTGAAATATATAAGGTATGGTTTGGGGTAGTATTTTGTTACAATTGTGTATTTCTTAATTTATATACCCTATATATGGGAGGATGTCAGTTATTTTTGCTGTATATGTGTATGTATAGATTATATGTATACTCACACACATATAGATATGATAATGAAAAGTATAAGAAAATGTACTCTACACTGACTCCGGGCTTACAGTATACAACGAGCTTTTGAGAGTTACCCCACTTCATCCGGTTAGTGAAGAACGTGCAGTTACACCGGGTTCCCATAGTACAGAGTCATCCGAGTCTTCGGCATATACCTTTACAGCTCTGTAAATAGAATGGGAGAGAGTGGGAAAAGTCTGACCTGATAGGACAGAAAAACTTTACAGTTGAAAGGGCCTATATGTGATCATGGGTAGGAAAGCCAATGTTCCTATTAATCCGTTTGTGTTTGCTTCAAAGAATGTTTAGTGTTTTGTTTTGTTTTTTAGTATTTGATCAGTTTCAAATATTTCATTTGTTTCATCCCAAAACCGAATTGAAATGATTGATTTGTGCTTTTAAGAAAGGCAGGGGGATGGGGGAGTTTAAGGCTGATGTAACAAAGCACAGAGCAGTAGTTACAACTCTAAACACTTTTCTGGGCAGACTGGATGAGCCATTTTGGTCTCTTTTTTTTTCCTCCCATCATTTTCTCTGTTTCTATGCTAATGTATAGTTATGTACTTCTAAAGTTCCCTTTAAGTAGCCTTTTTATGAGGTCGTCAAGGAAATGATCTTCCTATGAGAAATATTTGTCTACTGAGCTGTCATTCTGTTCTTCTCTGTAATGTTTTATATCTATGAAGACTGATCCTTGTCCGTAATTATTGGCTGGTTTCACCAATGTAGAATCCTTCACATTTTTGGAAATAACTTCTAGTTGCATGAATTTATTCCCAGAGAGCTCAGTGTATTTGTGGTGTTCAGAATTTAGAATCTGTTTCTTTATTTTTACAGGACTGGATTGAGGACATGAGAAATGAGTTGGCTAAACCTCAAAGAAATAAAAATACCATTAAGAAAATGTATGAAGAGATGTATGCAAACTTAGGGAATCCACAGGCTCCAGGCATCGGGGAATTCAGACGGAAATTTGTTCAGGTATGCACACTATTACTCTATCTAAAATGATTCTAGTGATGCTGTATACCTACATCATTTAAATACATTATTTAGTTAGTATGCAACAGAGAATAAAGGTGGACAAATCAAATCCCTATCTGCCAACCTCTACTGGGCTTTTAGAATAACCTTAGCATAAGCAGATTAATTCCATTCAATATATTAATTTATTTTTTAATGTTTTGTTTTTAGATATTGTAGAAAAAAAAGGACATAAAGATGGGTCATCTGATATTGGTGTTAAACCTAAGAAGATCCCCATCCCTGTCCACCAAGTACAGTTAGGATTAAAAATATTTGCATTAGTCTACTCAGAACTGTTTCACTGTATGTAGTGTTTGTTATAAAGAAGGAAGAATCCCTAAGTTGCACAGCCCATCATACAACCCAAAAGAGTATGTTTCTAAATATATTTTTTTTCTGTTTCACATATTTATGGGATAATATAGGAAACCATTCAGAATGTAGTGACTTTTGAAAAGGGTGATGAGTTAAGCATGCCAGATGATGTTTGTGCCTTTCTTAGACTTATAACATTACTGTAATACAATTTCTGAATAATGAATTTCTTGGCTTTTATAAATCCAGTATTGCAGCATCTTCCTCCTTGGAGATATGTGATACTAGAATGAACTTAGTCTTTCTTCATAGCAATCTCCATAGCACAATTATATCTGTGAACATCTCATTGGTGTGACTACCCCAAATCTTATGGAAATTGCAGGGTTTTAGCTAGCTCTTACTGTTGTAAGATTGGTATCTTCTCCAAGCCGGATTACTCAGAACATGGTCATTATTACTGATATTGCACAGAACATGGTCATTATTCCAACTACCACATTCAGTTTCTAGCCCCCACAGCCTGGATTTATTTATATTTAACATTTAGTTGACCACTTTATATCTTAGACACCAAAAAACCATTAAACACCTTTATATAATAAGCAGCATAACACATTACTCCCTCCATAAATCTTAAACCCCGACTTCCCTGACATGCATCAAACAGACCCCAAACACCCTCCCTCCCTCATCATCTCCTCATACCATCCTGTCCCCGCAGTCCCAATTTCCCACCCTCCTCTCCCCATTACTTAAAAAGTAAAAAGCAGAACCAAGGATACACATAAGTTCCCAGGATTTAAATACATACTCCAGTACTAAATAGACCATGTTCACAGACTATCTTAAGACTTGCTTTAACAGCCTAATCCTTACCTTCTTACAGAATGCCAAATAGTTAACTCCAGCCAGATCTCCAAAGAAATAGAATCCATAATATCAGGCCAAAACAAGAAAACGCTCACTACTTTATTTATGCCACATTGACCAGCGGAAATGCTGACAGCAAAATTTGTTGGGAAGATCTTTGCAATCTCTCTGGCTCATAATGCAAAAGCACCTCTGCCAAGTATAACAGTTTCGCACGATGAAAACACAAACTAGTAAAAGAACCTTAAATTGAACTATCTGCTCTGCTGGGATCCAATGTAGTGCATGGAGAATAAAAGTGGCATGGTCTCAGTTCTTCTTCTCCTCTGAGGCGTGTTTTAATCTTACAGCTGGGAGACTTTAGTAAACGATATTGCAATAATCAGTTTTACCCAATATGGCATGAACCACAAGCAGCAAATCTTTACTATCAAAAAAAATAATTGGGTAGTAGAGGACTTGTCAAGAATACAGTCTCTAACTGGGTGGCTTGTTGCATCTCTGTGTCACACCCTGACAGATCTGACTTTGAGGGCATGTTCAGGATCATGCAGTTAGGGCCATGGTAATGTTGGTTGCTAATCTAAAGTCATCTTCCTCAAGAGATTTGCAAAGGTGCAATGTAGAATTCTATTCACACAGTTACAGTTCATTACTGTTTTGACACAGCATCTCATTAGAATGCTAGGTTTGAACTTTCTATCTTTGAAGGCTTGTTTGTGGACAGCCCAGCTCCATTCACCTTAGGATCCATTTTTATGATTTTAGGTTTTTTGACTACTTTTAAAATGACAAAGAAAAAGTTAAAAAAAAAAAAAAACAAAAACCTGTTTTCATGTTTGCCCATGGATGACACTATTTCCAATTTTGTTTGAAGACAACCCTTAACTAGGAAGTGCCATTGTGTGTCTCTGTTGTACCCGTGTATCATCGGTGAAAGCAAAATCGCTCATCTTTTTATAGGTGTACTCTGGTAAAAGCAGTACAAGATACAAAACTCACTCATCTTGCCTTGGGGCGTTCTCTATATCTTTATAAGCTTAGCTAACTGATAAACTGAGAAACTACAGTTCTTGTAGTGCATGAGAAACCAAAGACTTTCCTAGCAAGCTCTAGAAACATTCTCCATGCCAGAACAAGACACCAGGAATGATCCATGTCTATAGCTTGTTGCATTCTTGGCATCAGATACATAAGCAATTTCATGTTTTCTACTGTGAGGAACTGAGAAACATACAAATACTGTGCTATATTCTGAATGCCTTTCTCAGACGCATGGGAAGGAGTTGGATATGCAGTTTGGCAAAGGAGGCTCAAAACTAGTGGATATGAAAGGAGATGCTTTTGCAAAGATTGTCGAACCTTTGAAAATAAGCATGCAAAGAAGCAAAAATGAGCCTGGAAACCTGAAGGAGTATTCACCGTGGATGAGCAGATTCAAACCAGAGTTTTTGAGGAATGAGCTTGAGATCCCAGGTATGCTACATCTTCAACAGCATTCAGTCGAGTTATTACTGTAATACATGTACAGAGTGCCCAGTTTAGATGAGGCTATGGTGGATACCTGTCTTGTAGTAAATGATTGCCGCAGACTTTGTAATTACTGCAAAACATAAATGTACTTTTTACTTAAAAATGAAAGGTACATACATATGGGATGCTTGTAAGCTACTGCATGCATCAAACAAATCAATTCTTTACTATTATGTAAAGTTTAATTGTGGGTCTTGCTCGAACAGTCTTAATCCAATATGGGTAAGTCCAAAATTTACATGGGTTGTTTGTTCTTTTATACTTCCTTCTCTGGCAACCTGCAGCCAGCTACAAGAGGGACCTGAAAAAATAGCCTTTGTAAAGAACATTTGTGTTTGCCCAAGTTGTGTGGTATGATCTACTCCCAACTCACAGCCTAGGTTCACCCTGTTATATGACTGATCCCACAAGTCAAGAAAGACTTGTGTCTCAATCATCACAGGGATAACCAACAACACAAAAAAGTGTATATCAAACAACATAACTTTTTTTAAAGGCAGGATGAATGAAATCTACTGATGTGGGGGTAAGGGGGAGGCTCTGACGTTATTAGTAAAAACCTCGTCACATGACCAAAATGTTTTCCACAGCTGCAGCAGTCAGTAGATTAAAGTTGGTTCGCTGCTGTCATTCAAACAATCCTTTGCAACATTTATATAATTTTAAGAATGTTTTTTTAAGAAGAAAAAGGACAAATTGAGTCTTGGTTCTCTTTCCTTAAATACCAAAGGTTTTTAAAAAGCTGCTTCAGATGGAAAAAGGTAAGGGAACAAGCATGCTTTTCCCCCCCCCCCCCCCAAAAGGATGTTCTTATATTAGGGAATGTAAAAAGGAGGAGCGAGAGCTGCCTTTTACTATTTACTACATTTAGCACTCTGGTTTTAAAGTGACCATACCTTGGTGCTAGGCCAGCACTTCTTAGTGCTACTAACGAAGATGTTGTAGATGGACTTAAAAAGGTTATACCTATTGTAGATGAGACAAAGATCTGTAACGGAGAAGAGGAGGAAGATATAAAGTGATATGTAAAAAAAAAAAAAAAAGAATGGGCAAGTGTTTGAAAGCTGTGCTTCAAATCATACCTTTCGGGTGTATCCTCATTAATAAACATATTTCCAACTAAATCCAAGTCTAATTCAGAGAGTAAATATAATGGGAGGAATCTTATAAGTTTATTCCCCTAACTCAATATGAGAAGATTATGGAGAAATATGGTAGGAAAATGCCCTTTCATAGAACACCATTAGTTCATAAAATAGAAAATGAAAATTGTATTATGGATATTATGCCATGGAGACTACCTACATACTTCAACAGGAGTGTTGATTTTGTTATTAACATTCTCCAGTGAATGTGTGTGTCACTAATGTTTGGCTGTTTTGCCTTGACTACTGCTGCTCTTCTAGACTCCTCACTACATTTCCTACAGCCCGACTGATATGTAGATGTCTTGTTGTTCACACATCACTCCTCTCGAGATTTTTCTTCATTGGCTTCCTGTAAAGTTCAATTTTCTGTTTAAACTCCTGGTCTTTGCTTTTAAATGATTCTGTGATAAGACAGCACCAAATCTCTCCTCTCTGATAAATGGCTTTTCATCTTACCATTCATTTCCAATCATGCCCCTCCCCCCTTGGTGACCACTCGCACCAAGCAGGTACCGCCTCCTCTTATGCTTTCGCCCTACTGGCATTTTTCCTGTTGTATCAATTAGCCAAGGTGCTCCCTCACTATAGGGTAAATTTTAAAAGTTGTGCGCGCAGTTCCTGGCGCACGCACACGGACATGCCGATATTATAACATGCATGCGGAGACACGCATGTTATAAAATCAGATACCCACGTGTACATGCACGCACTGCCGACTTGCACACACAAAGGGGGGGATTTTTTAAGAAACACGTGCAGACACGACAGGGCCTTTCCCCAGTTTCCTTCCAGTCCGCTCCAGTAAAGGAAGTTCCCTCCTTTTATTGGAGTGGACTGGGAGGGAACTTCCTAAAACCCCTACCTACCTTGCCTGCCTTTTCCCCATCCTCTCCAACTCCTAAAACCCCCTCTAGCTATTTTTTTTTCTTTTTTTTTATACTTGCTCTTTGGAACAGTAGTAAGTTGTGCGCGCCAGCCTGCTGCCGGCGTGCACTTTACCGGGACAGTACCTAATGGCATGTATCTCCCGTATTGGCACGTGCTGGCATTTAAAAATTCACCCTTATTTGTTTTCCTTTTATGACTAAAAATACTCCCAATATCTAATTACCAAGTTTGCTTATCCTTATCTGTTTCCTTCTCAACTTTTTGTACCACCTTTTTTTGGCTTTTGTAGTATAAGGCACCTGAAGAGATGTCATATAAAAGCAGAAAATATAGCACACATATAGAAAATGTAAAAAAAAGTAATACTGGCACAGTTAAAAGCTCAGTAACTTTGTGGGAAACCTGTTAGGGCAGTGATTAGAGGTAACTTTATAATAAGGGTGTGATGTCCTTGGAGCAGTCTAGGACTGGGGTAGGCTGGAGAACAGACCAGGCTGGACTCTGGTCTGCTTTTCACCAGTTTATTTACAAAATTATATAGCAGAACAGAAGAAAATGGCTGCTTACCTCAGCAGACTGTCAAGCAAAAGAAAACATCCAGAATAGAGACAGCATTTAATTACAGCTTCCTCCTTCTTCCTGGGGCCTACTCTCTCTCTCTCAGGTCCTCACCTTTTTGTCCCTTACCTCAGGGAAACGCCCCCACCCGAGGATCCCTTCCTGTCTGTCTTAAAGTGGACTGGGCCAGATAACTGGAGCTGGTCCCTTTAAGGCAGTCTGGTACTTTCTGTCATGTATCACAAAGGGTCTCCAAATTTTTCAATGGAAGAGCCACACAGGGCATTTGAAATCATGAAGAGGGTCGGGGGGATGATCTTGCCAATCTTTCTGCTACTGCATGTGCGGGGGGTGGAATTCCTCTGCGCTGCAGGCAGATTCAAGCCACAGGTTTTATTTTGGAGCACCTCCTGGTGGCTCAGTAGGTAACAGCACCTTATCGCTTTATCTTTTTCCATTGTATGTGTGTGGATAAACTGGTTTGTCTTGGCTCACTTTCAAGACCCTGCAGTGGCCTTGCCCCTCAAAGGGGTTTCCATAGTAATAGGAAGCCCATGTGAAAAGAAAGGGCAGGGACTTGAGCATCACCAATGGCAAGAGGCCCCATGATGGATTTTCTTTTTAGAGTTGTATTGCTTCTAGTGCTGATGGAGCTGGGCACCACCATGACTCTGAGGTACAGGGAAGACCAGAGAGATTACTTTGAGGTAGGGGTGTGAATGGGATTCGCGCCCTACTCTCCCCAAACACACTGCCTATGGGTGCTTGATTTATAATTTTGGCCCTGGAACCAAGATAATGGCTTATTCCATCTTGTCTCTCACTTATATATATATATAATTATATATATATATATATATATATATATATATATATATATATAATTTATTTATTTAAGGCTTTTATATACCGACTTTCTTGATATAAATCAAATCAACTCGGTTTACATCGAACTAAGCAGAACTATAACCAACCAATCAACAAGTGACAATTTAAAGGAGCATAAAGTTACATTATACAAGGATGCCTTAACTGGGAGAAGGAAAAAAAGAGGGGGAGAACGAAGATAAATTACTATATACAATGGAATATGGGAGGGAGGCAAGGAGCCGACCTCATGATGACTTGTGAGCATGACCTCATGATGACTTGTGAGCATGACTTGTGAGCCGACCTCATGATGACTTGTGAGCATGACTTGTGAGCATATACTAGCCATTAAGCCCGTAACAACGGGCTACATTTAAAAAAAATTCGGTCCATTCCTTCCCACTCCCTCCCCCCTCATTCTCCCTCCCTCCCTCCCTCCCACCTCCTCCCCTCTAGTCTCCCCCTCCCCCTCCCCCTCCTCACTCCGTCCCTCCCTCTCACCTCCCTCCTCCCTCCTCTCACCTCCCTCCTCTAGGTCTCCCTCCCTCTCACCTTCCCCCCTCCCCTCCCCTTCTCCTCACTCTCACCTCCCTCCCCCTCCCCTCAGCTCACGCCCCCCCCCCCCGAATACCATATCTCGCCATAACTGTATCGCCAGCAGTTCAATTGCAGGATAAATGATGGGGGAGAAAGGGGACACCCCTGGCGAACCCCGTAGTGTAAACTGAAAATGGGTGACAAAGATCTATTAATGGGATTACTAGCACTGGCGTTGCTGTTAAAGTCTGCAGCCACCCCAAAATCCACTCAGAAAAACCATACTGGGTGAGCTCCCAAAGCACATATTCCCAAGATAGCGAATCAAAGGCCTTCTCCACATCTAAGCTAAGAACACAGGCCTCCGCCTTGGACTGAAGAGAGAGTGCAGCAGTCAACTTGCACACATTCTTGACCTCGTGATGGCCTTTCACAAAACCGGTTTGGTCCGCATGAATCACCTGTGGAAGGAGCAAATTTATTCTAGCTGCTAAGACCACAGCTAATATTTTTATCTCCACATTAATAAGAGAAATGGGGCGATATGACCCCACCTGTAAGGGGTTCTTGCCTTTTTTAGGCAAAACAGCAGTAATCGAGTGATTCATAGAGGCGACAATGAGCCAGAGAGGGTAGATCATTGTAAAATTTAGTCAGCACAGGTAGCACCGGGAACTTCAAAACTGTATAAAATTCTGAACCAAGGCCATCTATCCCTGCAGCCTTCCCTAATTTTAGCCCTTGAATTACAAAGAATATCTCCCCATCCTGGATGGGGGAATTAAGTTTATTCTCTATTTCCTGAGAAATTTTAGGCCAAGAAAACACTGAAAAAAAAAAAAGACTCCTGAGTGACTATGTCCATTTCCTAATGACGGTAAAGATCACCATAATACTCCAAAAAACATTCCATAATGTCAGCCGATGTTTGTGATTATCCAGCCGGTCTCGAATGCCCACCTTGCTAGAATGGGATCCCCGATTGTGCACTGAGTTAGCTCAAAGCTTGCTGGACCTATTCTCAAAATGATATAATTGGTATTGAAACAATCACAAGGACTTCACCGCCCTCTGATGTAGAAGATGGTTTAAAGCAGCACGCACCTGGTCAACCTTTGACATAAAGTGATCGGATAAATCAGCTATATGTTGAGATTGGGCTGTTTCAAGACTGTGGTAAGTTTCAAAATATCAGCATTTCAAGCCCTATTAACTTTAGCAACATAAGTAATGATATGACCACAATATACTGTCTTACCAGCCTCCCAAAGCAGGGACGGGGAAATATCTGGAGATGAATTTGTCTACATATATTCTTCCCATTTGTCCTTCAAATATTTGTGGAACGAGTCATCTAGATAGAGTCCGTGGCTCATACGCCAAGAGAAAGAGTGTTGAGAGTTCCCCAACTCTAGGCCCACAGAAATGGGAGCATGGTTTGAAATAGATATAGAACCAATAGAAGCTTCCCTTAACAAAGAAAACAATCCTTCTGACACCAAGATGTAATCTATCCTAGAATAAGATTTATCTGGGTTTGAGTAAAAAGTGTAGTCTTGCTCCCCAGGATTGTAGGAGCCTCCAAATATCTAGCAAGCTTAATTTCTTACACAAATAATTGACCCCCAAATTGCCATTGTCAGGGCTCTTAGCAGGCTTACAATCAAAACCTCCTATCATCCATAGTATTGAAATCCCCGCCAACCACAATTTTATAGTCTGGGAATGAAAGCAATATGCTCACCAGATTAGTAAGAAATTGTGAGAATACACATTGGGTGCAAAGATGTTGCATAGCACAATTTTATGTTGGTGCAGTGTACCCACTATAATAACATACCTACCCTCCTGATCATGGAATTGGCACGCAATTTGAAATGGCAGCTGTTTATGTATGAGGATGGCAACCCCTCATTTCCGGTTGGAGATAGAATCTATGCATTGACCCATCCATTCTCGCTTTAACTTCGTATGTTCATCCTCAAACAGATGCGTATCCTGTAAAAACATAATCTGGGAAGGTAAAGACTTAAATACATACAACAGCTGCTTCTTTTCACTGGAAAGTGGATCCCGTCTGCATTTAAGGAAGAAATTTTAAAGCTTATCAGGGCTGATTAAGGGGGGGGGGGAAAGCAAAACCTAAAGCCCCTTGCAGAGCAAGCAGAAGAAAAGAACAAGACTTCAAGGACCCCGCAGCCTAGGCCCCTAAAGTCCCTAAAGTTGCTGTAACTTGCCAGAATCTGAACTCCCATAAAACATGGCATCCAGTTTCTCCCCCATCAGTCTAAACCCCCATTCTTCCACGCACTCACCCCACCACTCGTCCCCATACATATACACAACCATAACCCAAAACACAGAACCAGTGAAAAAAAAAAAGAACTCATCCTGCTCCTGGAGGGCAAAAAAAACACACTTCCCAGTACTGATGGTGAAAGCATTTCCTCTGAGAAGGGGGCCTATCCAACATCTCTTCCCAAATTTTGAGTAAACAAATACCACTGCAAATTTTAAACCTTACATGAACAAAAATCAGTGGAAACAGAGACCCCCTGAAACATGCCAAAAAAATGCAGCGCAGCAGGAGTACACAAAAAACATAAGTGTCGCACTTCTGCTATTGCAGTCAAATACGGTGTAATGATTACCTAAGGAGACCAAGGAAACAGCCATAGGTATATGAAGTTTGTCCCCTTAGAGTATAAACTCGAAGCCAAAAAGAAGACAAAAGCATAACAAGCCTCCGGCCCGTGTACTGAGACAAAAATGACCTCCTGATGGGCACCAACAGTATGGTAATGAGTAACCAAAGGTACAGGCCCTCCAAGGAAAAACAACTTGAGGCTCCAGAGCAAACCAGCAGAGAAAATAGAACTGTTATAATGTTCAAAAAATGATCAGCTCATGAAATTTAATTCAAAGAGGCCAGTCAAAGTGGCAGCTTCCTCCTTAGTAGAAAAAAAAAAGTTTTATTGTCATAGTGCACTCAAGGGAACAATAATGCAAAGTGGATCCCTTTGCGATGTAATTCAGAGCAGGCAGATGATATTTCCCTTCATTGCACAGTTACTTGATCAGAAAAGTTGTTGAAGGGTAGGATTAAATGCTCAATTTTCTCAGTGGAAAAGGGTAAACAGTGGAGTGCCTCCGGGATCTGTACTTGGACCGGTGCTTTTCAATATATTTATAAATGATCTGGAAAGGAATATGATGAGTGAGGCTGTCATATTTGCAAATGATAGAAAATTATTCAGAGTAGTTAAATCATAAGCAGATTGTGATAAATTGCAGGAGGACCTTGTGAGACTGGAAGATTGAGCATCCAAATGACAGATTAAATTTAATATGGACAAATGCAAGGTGTTGCTTATAAGGAAAATAACCCATGCAGAAGTTACATGATGTTAGGTTCCATATTAGGAGCTACCACCCAGGAAAAAGATGTAGGCATCATAGTTGATAATACATTGAAATTGTCAGCTCAGTGTGCTGCAGCAATCAAAAAAGCAAACAGAATGTTAGGAATTATTAGGAAGAGAATGGTGAATAAAACGGAAAATATCATAATGCCTCTGTATTACTCCATGGTGAGACCGCACCTTGAGTACTGTGTACAATTCTGGTCACCGAATCTCAAAAAAGATATAATTGCACTGGAGAAGGTATGGAAAAGGGTGACCAAAATGATAAAGGGGATGAAACAGTTCCCCTATGAGGAAAGGCTAAAGAGGTTAGGACTATTCAGCTTGGAGAAGAGTGACTGAAGGGGAATATGATAGAGGTCTTTAAAATCATGAGAGGTCTAGAATGGGTAGATGTAAGTCAGTTATTTACACTTTTGTATAATAGAAGTACTAGGGGGCACTCCATGAAATTAGCAATTGGCACATTTAAAACTAGTAGGAGAAAATTCTTTTTCACTCCGTGCACAATTAAACTCAGGAATTTGTTGCCAAAGGATGTGGTTAGTGCAGTTAGTTTAGGTGGGTTTAAAAAAGGTTTGGGTAAGTTCTTGGAGGAGAAGTCCATTAACTGCAATTAATCAAGTTGACTTAAGGAACTACTGGCATCAGTAGCATGGGATCTTTTTAGGTATGGCCACTGTTGGCAACAGGGTACTGGGCTTGATGTACTCTTGGTCTGACCCAGGATGGCAATTTCCTATGTTCTTACGTTATGCCCCTGATACTCCACGGAAGAGCGCTGACAGAAGGCCCGCAGAAGCATCATTTTATGGGACCAATTTCATATCCGCATCATGACTGGCCTTGGCTTACCATCCCTGCCACGCTGCGGCCCAACCCAGTGCACACATTCACAGCGAAAGCGATCTTTGTAAATCTCCTGTCCCAGGTGTTCTGGCAGCCATTTCTCCATGAACACATATAGTTCGTCCTCGGAAAGCTATTTAGAGAGACCAATGATTTTTATATTATTCTGGAGGTTACAATTCTCCTGATTTTCCAAATGTTCAAGGAGTGTCGCATTTTTACTGGAGAGATCTGCAGTATAACACTCCGCTTCAAGCAGCCTTTCCTCTTGCATGGAGATATGCTGTTCCGTTGAATCCAAGTGTTTTGATTGTCCGTCTAAACTGCCTTTAATTTCATCCATGGCAGTCTGTATTTTTGTTAAACTCTTGTTTAAAATAGATGTAATGCTGGTGGATTTTTGAAGTACAGCTTCTGAGATCACTGCCAACGTTTTATTACCCTCTGTTACCGCCAGTCCTCTTGCCTTGCATTCTGCAAACTACTTTGCTGCTCATAGTCCCAGCACAACAGCCCACAGGCAAAATTTGTCACTGCTGCTGTGCACAGTCTTGAAGACGGCTTATAAACGAGCATATTGGGTAAATAGAGATCTGTTTAAACCATCTCATAACACCTGTGCAGACCAAGAATCGAGACCAATTTGTGTGTTACCATTCTCTCCTTTTGTATATCGAGTTTAGAAGAGTATTAAGAAACACTGGCATATTTTAGGGTTACATGAAACTCTCAAGGAGGGCCCTTGTTTTGCTCTAAAACGGGGGAAAAATATTAGAGATATTGTGGTACACTCCATCTTTGGAGATGAGGCAAGAGATCAGGATTGTCTGCCCTCGAGTAGAGTCGGGCATTATCCTTGTAATAAATGCTCGGTGTGCGAACAATCATTTAATGGAGAGAGACTTTCTTTTTTCAGAGGTGGGAAATTTCGTTTACGTTCATCTACAAATTGTTCCTCCATGGGAGTAATATACGGGATTTGGTGTCCGTGTCTGCTTTTATATATAGGGAAAACAAAACGGTGTCTAAGGACTCGTTTCTTTGAACATCGGAGTGTGGTTATGAGAAGTCGGGTTGAAGCGCCACTAGTGCAACATTGTTTGACAAAGGGACATAGATTTACAGATTTAACCTTTGCTGTAATAGACCAGCTTAGAGTTTTTGAACATGGAGGAGACTTTTGACAATTATTTATTTATTTATTTAACACTTTTCTATACCGACCTTCATGAAAAAAATTTCATATCAGATCGGTTTACATGTAACAAAGGGTATAACTTAAACAAGAACAATTCACTAGAAGCGGAAGTTACATATAACAAGGGTAGTTAACTTGGAGGCTAGGCTAGTCAGAGGTATAGGACAGTGTAACTGAAGAGAACTAGAAAAGGCAATGAAACAAAAGAAACGGCGGCTTAATTATAATGTCTAAACATAGCGGGGCGTTAGCCGGTAAAGCAGAGTCCTGTCCGGTTGACAATTAATGGCTTAGAAAGTTAGGGGAAGGCCTGGAGGAAGAGCCAGGTCTTAAGTTTTTTGCGGAAAGTTCGAAGGCAAGGTTCTAGTCTGAGGTCAGTGGGCATATTGTTCCAGATAGTTGGACCTGCCGTAGAGAATGCTCGTTCTTTGGTGTATGATAGTCGCGTGGCTTTTGTTGTTACAACGTGAGCAAAAATGGATATATTTGTTACAACGTGAGCAAAAATGGATATTTTTTTTGATACAGTAGCACCTAAAGGTTTAAATAAAGAAATTGATTGGTCTGTGTTTTGAGTGAGGGTTTGGCCTTTAAATGGCATCTTTGTATCGCCTATCGCAGAGGTAATTTTGATTGATATTAAGGAGTTGGTCGTTTCTGGTGACACCATCGACGCGGGTATTTAGAAGAAACTATTTCTGGTTCCTTTGAACGCTGTGGCACCATTATCCTGTTAGGGTTTCTCAAAAGAGATAACAGTAACTACCTCGGTGAGTTCTAAAAAAGATATTAAGACAGTAACAGCAATTATGATATAAATAAGGGGTTTGTTGGTGTTTGGGGTTGCAGAGTCAATAATGTTGTATGTTTTTTATTTTAATTCTAGGATAAGGGAATATTTCTGATGGCGTCTATTTGGAAAAGATAGGTAAAGTTTTCCCTGATGAAGGCCTGTTTGGCCAAAAGATGGTCCATGTTGGGTAACTTTTGAATGCTGTGGTGGGAGCTAAGTATTCTGGTTTTAATATGTTTACAATTTAAAAGAAAAGTTTAAATGAATTATTTAGTGAACTTTCTGTAGGTTTTTAATAAAGAAGTCTAATAAAACTAGGAGAAATGTTTAGCTTATGAGGTGACGGTAAATGATTACAATTACAGTGCCGGTACAGCTGATACTGTTTGGGGTCCATTGCGGGCGAGAGACAGTGGATTAAAAACTAGGCACTTTATTCTGATACCGTCGGCCTCAGTATAGTGATTGTTTCATGAATATAATTATTTAATAATTGAAAAATTGTTATTGGTTTTCCCCCTCTATTGTATGTTTTGGATTTCATTCAGGGTGGTTTTGCTTCTGTGGTTGTGATTTTATATCTTTTTATCAGCCATCCTAGCCTTTATGGCTATTCTAACATCATCTTGAGATCCTGTTTTCAAGTTAGATGAAACTAAGACTACAGATATTTTTTGCACAGGACCTCGTCTTTGGAATTCGTTACCACTGTCAATTTCATCTCTAGGAGACTTCCCATCCTTCCAGAAAAAGTATGAAGTCTGACTCTTTTGGTTTTTTTTTTCTTTTTCTTTTTTTTTTAAGAATGCTTTAACTGACTTATTTACTTCTTGCTGTTTGATATTTGTAACATCTACTGCATCCTCCATTATCACAGACATTTATTTTAATTATTCAGAATCACCTTGTGTTTTCTCCACCCTGCTTCAGAGGTTTGTGATCTCTGTAAGGTACAATTTAGCTCAAAAAGATGAAAGGTGTTCTTTGAAGTAATTCTTGTCTCTCACTACTGTCCTCCAGTTGGCCTGATGCACCCTCTTAATCAGTAGTGCAATTTCTTGCTTCAGATTATGTTCGTTTCTCAGATTTAAAGTTTGAAACTCATAATGATTTTCTGTTTTGCCTCACTTGCAATATACTTCTGAAGCTATTTGGATAAGATGGCAATCTCTCCCAGTAGACTGTCAGAGGGAGAGTAATTTAATAGAATTTTCAGACCATGTAAGCGATTTAGAAGTTCATCTTGACTTCCAGCTGAAATTAGTGTCACAGATTAGGTCAGTGTTAAAATCTGGTTTCTACAAATTAAGACATAGATTCATCAAATTACTATAAATAAAGCAGAAATATGGCGCGTTAGCCCTGCATTAAAAAAAAATGTGGGAGGGGGTGATGAGGAAACTTCTGATTTACATTGCATGGGTTCAGACCAAGGGTCCATCAAGCCCAGCATCCTGTTTCCAAAATCGCCAATCCAGGCTACTAGTACCTGACAAGTACCAAAACACTAAGTAGATCCCATACTACTGATGCCAGTAATAGCAGTGGCTATTCTCTAAGACAACTTGATTAATAGCAGTTAATGTACTTCTCCAAGAACTTATCCAAGTCTTTTTTTAAACCCAGCTGCACTAACCACATCCTCTGTTGTCAAATTCCAGAGCTTAATTGTGTGTTGAGTGAAAAAGAATTTTCTCTGATTAATTTTAAATGTGCTACTTTCTAACTTCATGGAGTGCCCCCTAGTCCTTCTATTATCCAAAAGAGTAAATAACACATTAGCATGTTGTACAATGCAACAGCGCATCACGCATCCTTTTACACTCATGCATTATTTTCTTGGTTGATATATATACTTTACCAGCTTCTTGCAGCTGTCTCTTTGAGGGTGTGTTGGGTACGGGAGAGAGAAAAGAGGAGGTGAGTTGTTAAATAATGATTGGAGTAGGAGTTTAGCTAGCGATTTCTGAGTGTGGTGTCTTCTGTTGTCATCTGTTTTCCTTTACCTTATTCTCTTGTGTTTATCTGTATGTGAAAGTTTTTGTAAGTTTGTCTGTCTGTGTGTTGGAGGAGTGGTGTTGATGAAGAATGGTGGCGAGGAGATGGAGAGGATGGAGTCTGAGAGGAGGAGAAGGGCAGGATTGGTAGGAAGAGGAGGAATAGGAGTAGGGACAGGGACAAGAGTAGAGATAGGGAGGAGGGAAGGGATAGGAAGAGGCGAGTGGGGGAAGGGGATAGGCAAGAGAGTGTAGCGGGAGGAGGACAACAGGCTAGGGATAAACAGAGGGCAGGGGGGGGAGTTGGTAGGGCAGGAAGGAAGGGGTGTGGGAACGAGAGTGAGTATAGTGACACCTCTCCAGAAGTGGAAGTGGCAAATCATTTATCTGGCAGCAGGACAGACTCATTTTCAGGCCTTAAAATTCAGCATCAAGGACAACAACATGCTCATCACCAAGGTCCTTGAAAACTACAGCATGCTGTGTGGGAACCGTGTGGCCAAGACATTCAGGGCGGCTAAAGGCACATTATCACCCAGGCCATATCCCGGCGCTGTGGAATGAAAAGGACTGGAGAGCAGGTGGCCCATCACTACTGGAACATAAAGGCCCAACTGAAGAACAAGGTGATAGAATACACATCTGCGGCAGACTGGAGGAGGAGCCCCTTGCCCCAACGTGATGACCCCCATGGAGGATCACCTCATTCAACAACTGGGACTGGATATGTTCGAGGGGATGGAAGAGGTCCTAGACACCACCCGAGTTGGGGCCAGTAAGTTTATCTCACATGTAAATGTCAAGTGTGCTACAGATGTCCACAGATTTTGGCATAAGATGCTCACAATGATTGCAGCAAAGTGTACATCTTATGCCAAACAGTATATGTGTATTTCGTAGAATTCATATTTCTTTTTTTTTTCCCCACAGCTCTTGCCCAGGAAACAGCCAGACCCAACAGCACAGCCCCAGGGACCAGTAGTGCAGCTCTACTGATGCCAGCTACCTTTGAAATGGATGCACAAACATGGAGTAAGGAAGAGGAAACCAGTAGTGGCAGCCTCAACAATTCCAGATACTGGCACCCCTCGATTCACCACTAAACATGAGCCTAAATATCTTCGGCTTCATGGAGGAGTCATCCCAGCTATGGGAGCAAACTCAGCCATCCCCTCCTGCCTCCAGCACACCATGTCACTAGCAAGAGGCAATGGACACACAACCTGATCAGGCCACCAGCCCTGACATGCCAATTTTGGTCCCGCAGACAATGCCTCAGCCTGCACCAGCAGCATAGGAACCATAGATTCTCAAATCCATTGACAGCATTGAGAGGAGGCGAGGCCTCCAATTGCACCATATAGGGGCAGAGCTGGTGCGATTGAGGAGGGCTCACATCAGGAACACCAATGCTCCAATAGCAGGGATGATGCCTCCATGAAGCCGGAAATATTTAGGCTCATGTTCAGTGGTGAATCGAGGGGTGTCAGTATCTGAAGGTGTTACTATCCTCGCTCTCATTCCCACTCCCCTCCCTTCCTCCCCTTCCTCTGCCAACTCCCCCCGCCCTCTGTCTATCCCTAGCCACCTGACTGTATTCAGCTGTGTTTATGCAGAGGCTTACCACCATTGCCACCTCCATCAACAACCTGACATCTACTGTAACGCAGCTCATTCAAAGATTGCCAGAGCCTCCAACTGTGCCATCCCCATCCTTCCAAGAGTCAGTTCCACCCAGCGGTCTCCATCTATTTGGATAGCCCAGGGGTAGGCCCTCCAAAACTATGCTACCCCCCAACCAGCCAAAAGCCCAGGCGAGGAAATGGGCCATGAGGCCCCCCAAGTAGTAAACATTTTAAAGGATAACAATTCCACTCAAAGATGACGTGTCCAAAACAAGCCAAGCTTGACTACACTACAGAGTTCTGTGCTGGCTAGATGGAAGATTGCTGGGCCTGTCCTCACTACATAGTTCATGTGCTGGCTTTCTGATTGTGATGATCTACTGTCCACCTGTGTCCTGTTGTTTAGTTGGTATGCCATCCTCTGTGCTCTACCCATAGTCCTGCTTCCTTGATTCAATCTCCAGTCACGGTCCTGCTGCTGTCTCTTGTTATCATGTTTCATCTCCTGGTCCTGCTGCTGGTATCTCATATCCTGGAGCTCCTGCCTCCATGCTTTCCTCTCCAGTCCTGGTCCTGCTTCTTTCTCTGGTCCTGTCCTGCTGCCTCCAGGCTGTGCTTTTCCAGTCCTGGTTCTGATATGTCCATTCTGTGCTGTCCAGTCCAGGTCCTGCTGCCTGCCACTTGAACTTTGCTAGCTTGGCCCTTAGGCTGTCCCCTTGAGTGCACTCTTTCAACATGGACTGTATGGGCCTTCTCTTGCCATTATATAATTGGTATCAGCTCTACCATTAGAGCTGTACTGTAGCTATTGGGTTGCCACTTCTACTTTCTGTTCTTTGTTGTAATCATGATTTTGTAAAAGGATAAGATCCTAATACAGTACATGTTATGTTGCCATTTATAACTATGTATGTACAGGTCTGCACTAAATGGGCTGGTCATTTTAGTTACAATGTCATGTCCTATTTGATCTCTTGTCCTTGCAGAATGTGATTACCAAAGACATTGACTTCTTTTGATTCTGTTGACTACAATTGTTTAATAAAGTGGTCATATGTTTTGAAATTTCACTTTCTGGATGTGTGTTTTCATTGTGTGGTTTTTATCTAAAGGGTTCATTAGGTATAAGGTTTGGGACAACATGTTCTTGCATGCTAGAATGCTATTGGCCATTCCAATTAGGCACAGTTCTCACATGTAAGACCATATGGCCTAGGCCATTAAACCGAAAGCTCATTGTATGTTCCCAAGGAAGACAGCAAGAGCTAAACAGGAACCTCCCTACTGAGGAGCTTCACAAGTGACTCCTGTTGCCTTCTCCAGGTAGCATACTCTTAGCTAACTCTTGGGTATATAAGCATATGTGTGAAATGGCCACTGTCGAGCTAGTGTTCACCTCTATACATTGTCCAATGGAATTGATGTAGAAATGCTTGACTAAAGGTGCTGTTGCTATGTCTTCACTCTGTTGGTGACCAATAGGTTATATAGCTATGGGAATGTCATATGTCTTCACTCTGTTGGTGACCAATAGGTTATATAGCTATGGGAATGTCATAGTGGAGCAATAACAAACCATTCGCCTCTTCCTTGGTGAAGATATATAACCTCTGACCAAGCAATGGGCTTTTTCTATGGGTCTGTTACCAAATGCTGTCATCACATAAGTTTTCATTAAGAAGCCAACTTGAAAAACATAAAACCCAAGTTCTTGTTCAACTCTAGGGAGTCAAAATATGCAGCTGCAGGTTCCAAGCCAGAGAGTACATAGTATATATGTAAATCTTGTGTGGTGTTAATGTGAAGTGACACTAATGAACCCACAAATTACTTTGGACCCCTTACTTGTGTCCTCACTCCACTGTAAAGGAACTCAAAACCAAAGCATTTTAAGGTCTGACACTGAAAAAAGTCAACTGGCAGCCTGCTCTACCACAGTGTCAGCTGCTGTGTGAGAACTGAGGAGTCAGGGAGTTGTGTAGGATAGAGATTCCCCAATGCCCAAGAGCAGACAGCAATGAGGCCTGCTGTTGCTTGGGACCAGGCAGATATCAACAGACTAGCTCCAATTCCTGTATTGGTCTGGATTGTGGATCTGTACATATCTCTTAGTTAAGGATGATCTCTGTGTGAGATCATCCTTAGGATCTGTCTAAGCCGATTATATAACGCGAATTAATGAATGACCCTATCAGATTAAGTTGTCTGAAATATACTATCTCTCCAGATAATTTTCGTTCTGAGTTCAGGCCTTCATTTTAATAACATTAGATTACTGTAATTCTTTATATGAGGGCTGCCTGGTTGTCAGCTGGATCTGCTACAACTTTTACAAAATGCTGCAGCAAATCTGGTTTTGGGACGTTCAACACATGAGCATGTAACTCCAGTGTTGAAAATTTTACTATTGGTTGCCGATAAAATCTAGAATCCGTTTCTAATTATTATGTTTAGATTTTAAAGCCTTCAAACAGGATGAACCTAGCTATTTAACTTATTTTCTTCCTATTCTGCATTGCCATCGCTTCGATCAGCAGGAATGGAATTACTAATTATCCCTCCACCAAGAATTGCCCGATCGCAGACTACTCATTTAAGGACTTTTTCTATTGTGGGGCCAACTGCCTGGAATGCCTTACCTGCTGTTCTGCAAAAGATCACGGACTATGTACAGTTTCATAAAAAGCTAAAGACATTTTATTCACTGAGACCTTTGATTGTTGATAGTTTTTTTTCTGAATTTTGTGGGGTCTGACTATATTTGCTTTCATGTATTTATGTTGTCTTTTTTTTATATATGTTTAATATGGAATCCGTCTAGCATACTTTATTGTAAACCTAGTTGTCATTGTTCAGGGAGTCTAGCTGTGCAGTTAGACTTCAATTAATTTGTTTTGTTCAATAAGATATAGATGTACTTTCTTAGGTTGTAGCAGAAAATTACTACACTTCATGTGATAACATGATCTCAGATGCATTATTTATTCATTTATTAAAAAAAAAAATTCTAACCCACACTAGATAAAAGTTCAAGACAGGTCACAAAAATACAATCATGAAATTAATTAAAACAAACTTCATGTCATTCCTTGGGGTAATAATGTTGTGCCATAACTCTCCAGTTTGATCAATTTACTTGTTTACCTTTTAATAAACACTTTGGGTAACAAAATTAAGAGACAAAACAAACCACAGATACTAAACTGTATAGTTACTGAAATGTTTTATGCTATTAACGAAAATAGGCCTTATCTTGCATTTATTTTTTAGGTCAGTATGATGGAAAATGTAAACCATTGCCAGAATACCATGTGAAAATCAGTGGATTCGATGAACGGGTAGGCTGATATATTTTTTGTGAATTTTTCATTGTCTTGCAGCATATGTTTTTGCTATAAGATTATAATCACATCTTTTGTACACTATATATTTACAGCATATTCAAATAATTAGACTGGTTAAAATGTCTAAATCAGAGATTCCTAAACCTGTCCTGCTATGCAGTCAGTGCAGGCAGACGTCTCTTATGCATATTCATTGTGGGTATCCTGAAAACCCGACTGGCTGAGGGTTTTCCAGGAAAGGTTTGGGAATCACTGCTCTAAATGATTTGACTCGTGAAACTGTTCATTAATAGACTTTATTAATAAATTGCTATGTAAAAATAAATCTATTACTTTCAGGGCAGATAGGTTTCTTCAAAAACTGAGTTAAGGCAGTCAATAGATGTAACACTGTAAAATTTTATAGTAGACTTTGTGGGGTTAATTTTGTAACATCACATATAAGTTAGCTGCAAATTAGTGCTTAAATTACACCAGTTTTCAAAGTGCATATAAAGTGGTCAAGTTTGTAAAAGATAATTTCTGTATGTAAAACACTGTTTCATCCAAATAAACCCCATTGAAAATGTCCTTTCCTGTGTACACCTGGATTTGGGATAGTTTACTTTGACATTGGCATTTGAGTGCATCACTCACATTAAACTCAGAACTGGAGACTCTGGAAAAATTGTTACAGATCACCTATAGGTAACCTATTCCAATTTGGCTCAGATTGGTAAGTACTTAAACGTATGGTTTTATGTGAAATGTGTTGGTGATCTTAGTCCAGTTCCCAAAGCTATAGCAAAAACATTCATATCACGGCCCCTGTCAGATTTTTACAAAAGTGTGACTTCTACTGCACAACTTTGCATTAATTTGTAACAAGGACTCAAGGAGGAAGGCTGAGATATATTCTTGGACTCCAGTTACAGGAAGATTCTGCAAACATTTTACATTATTGTGTAGGTGTTTGCAAGCAGGGTAATGAAACATCTATAATTTGTCACAAAATGTCTACCTAAGGAATATGTTTGTGATTTAGATTTGATCAATTTTTCCATCTCTGAGTAGCTATCGGATTCCCTTCTTTACTACCTTGGTCCTAAGGGAGAATATTTTACTTTACTGTAGAGAATGAGCATCTGTTAGTGCATGTTTACCCATAAGTTAGTTTATAAAAAATTGACCAGCCTCTGTTTAGAAATGTGTGTTTTCATGAAGGTGTCTGTAACATTCTTTGTGTTGCATTTATCACAATTGTTGCAAGTTAGCAAGAAATAGAGGAATAATGGAAAGCAAGTGGATTTTCTGAAGTAGAGCAGCCCTTTGTGGTTTCACAAAGGGAAAATTCTGTCAAACTTGTAAGAATTCTATAATGAGGAGACAAAAGGTGAAGTGGATGTTGCCCATCTGAACTTCAGTAAGGCTTTGAATACCATTCTGTGTAGAAATCTGGTAAGCAAACTGGATGTAATGGAGTAGACCCAAAAGTTGTAACTTAGTAAGGAACTGGTTGAGTGGCAGGAGAAAAAGTGGTGATTAATGGTGTCCACTCTGGTAAAGACAGAGTGGTCAGGGGAAACCCCAGAGCATGGTACTGGAAGCAGGGGGGTTGTTTTTTTTTCCAATATCTTTCTTTTGGGCCGATACAGTAAAATCGCGGGAGAGTGGGCGAGCGCCTGCTCTCCCGGTGCGCGCACAGGCCACTCTCTAGCGCGTCCCTAGCGCCTCTTTTCGGACAGGAGCGGCGGCTGTCAGCGAATTTGACAGCCGACGCTCAATTTTGCCGGCATCGGTTCTCGAGCCCGCTGACAGCCACGGGTTTGGAAACCAGAGGCCGGCAAAATTGAGCATCCTGTTTTCGAGCCGCGGGCCTATTTCAAAATTGTTTTTTCTATTTTTTTTTACTTCTTTTAACTTTCAGGACCTCCGACTTAATATCGCCATAATATTAAGTCGGAGGTCTTAAGTCCCGGTGCCCGGAGAAATTAACGCCTACCTTTGGGTAGGCGCTAATTTCTGAAAGTAAAATGTGCGGCTTGGCTGCACATTTTACTTTCTGTATCGCGCGGGAATACCTAATAGGGCCATCAACATGCATAGGGCCATCAGCATGTTGCGGGCGCTATTAGGTTTTTTTGGGGGGGGTTGGACGCGCGTTTTGGACGCGCTATTATCCCTTACTGAATAAGGGGTAAAGCTAGCGCGTCCAATCGCGGGTTAACAGTGCGCTCCACTGGAGCGCACTGTACTGTATCGGCCTGTTTGTGAAATTGCTGAAGAACTTAAGGGAACTTGTTTGCAGATGATACAAAAATCAGAGTAGGCATGGAAAATAATGAATGGATTCTTGAAAAAAACTGAGAGTGGTCAAGGGTTTGGATGGAAAAATTCAGTAGCCAGATATCAATCAGAAAGACAGAAACTGGAAACTACCAGATAAGAGATCTAGGGATAATTACTTCTGATGAGCTGAAGGTGGCCTGTCAATGTCATTAATGGTGTGCTTGGTTGCATAAATAAGTGGTATCATCAGATAAAAAGATGTAACATTGCCCTAATATAGCTCGCTAGAAAGATCACGTCTAGAGCACTGTGTTCACTTTTGGACGCAATAATTATAAGGGCATAATAAAACAAGTCCTACAGTATAAACCCTACAAAAACAGGCTTAACGCAATCAAAATGTACTCAGAGGAAAAGAGAAGGGAAGGTGGGACTATGCTAGAAACATTAACATATTTTCTCAGGCTTCAATAAAGTACTAGAAATGAAGACTCTGGGTTGGTCCAGTGGCCCAATGGCAGGATTGCATGCTGCCATGTGGAAGGACAGAGTTCAATTCTTGGTTCAGGTCTCCTGTACCTTGGGCTAGCTCGAAAGGGAGACCCAGTCATTGTGCAACAGCACACCTGTTTGCTGATTGAGGGCTCATGATTGCTGAGTTGTGGAAGGAGTCCTAATGCCTAGTGACCCCCTGGCCGAGCATTGTTGCTCGTATGAACAGGCTAAAGTAAGTTGGGAGTGGATAGAAAAAAATCACCAGGTTAAATGTGAATGGAGGCTCATGGTGCCAGATGTAGAGGGCAAGTTGAGATGAAAAACACAAGTGAAATCTGAGCATCAAGACTCAGTAGAAAGGAGGAACATGGGACTACATAGAAAGTTTGTTTAATGTATCTTTAATCTCATCTTGTTTTTTTAAGATTAAAGTGATGACATCCATTAGAAGACCTAAACGCATAATTATATTAGGAAACGATGAAAAGGAATACCCCTTCCTTGTAAAAGGCGGTGAAGACCTCCGACAAGACCAGCGGATTGAACAGCTGTTTGATGTCATGAACATAATCCTTTCCCAAGATGCTGCCTGCAGCCAAAGAAATCTGCAGCTAAAAACATACCAAGTTATTCCTATGACTACCAGGTACATTATTTGGGCTTTCTCACAAACAAGAAAAATATTATATAAAAAATTATCAGGAGTTCATTGTGTTTTCAAGTTTTCAGTGCGGCAGTATTGGATAGATTCTGAAAAATATCACCTTACTTGTTTGGTGATGTTTCCTCATTTGAACTAACTCATAGCTCTCCTTTTTATCCTAATATATTTTATTTTTATATTTGCACAGTTTGGTGAATAAAGGATGTGCAACTTTTTATTCTGGCTACACTTTTTCAACTTTCTTATCCATACCATCTTTTCTATGTTCATACTATATCCATACTTTGTGGGTCAGCCTGATAAACCTGCATGTGGTTCTGATAAGATTGAGCACTGCAAAGCATTGATTCATGGAAGGAGTAGATAAGCAGGAGGATCTCTCCAAACCTCGAAATGCCAATATTTCCTCTCAGTGTAAGTCATTTAGCTGCAGCACTAAGGACTTTATTGTGCCCTGCAGACAGGTTCATTGACGTCTGTTGTTAGCCACCGCAGTCTGAGGATATCTGCTGGGTACCATAAATGACTGATGTATTCAGGCAGCCAGTGTTGAAAGGGAACTTCCTGTCTCCAAGAGCTTATTCCAAGTGAGAGTAAAAGCCTACAAGCAAAAGATGTGAAGCTGAGAAGAGTTCCAAGGAAGAGTGAAGTGGTACATCACAGAGGGCGTGGTGAATTTCTTCAAGGCTGGTAGAACATTTCTCTGTCGAAACAAGTCTGCCAACAGATAGAAAGGGAGAGGATATGGTATATGAAAAAGAGAAGTGCATTCCTTTTTTATATACAGTATATAATTTTTTTAGTCCAGGATCATAAATAGATTTTTCATTTCATTTATTTTTTCATTTATTAAAATTTATTAATTGCTTAACACAAGTGTTTTTGGCCTAAGCGATTTACAATAAAACATACATAAAATTATATCATATACAAACAAAAAAAAAAGCATGTCATGTAAAGTTATATGGATATTTTATTTAGATTTATATTCCACTTTTCGCACTTCAAAGTGGATTACATTCAGGTACTGTAGGTATTTCCCTGTCCCCAGAGGCCTTATAATCTAAGTTTCTACCGGAGGCAATGGAGGGTAAAGTGACTTGCTCAGGGTCACAAGGAGCAACAATGGGACTTGAACCCTGAGCTACTCCTCCACTGTTAAACCAGTAACATAATAAAGGAGATGAGCTATTACCCCTTATACAGTAAGGGGTAATAGTGCATCGAAAACACGTGGCCAAACCCCCCCCCCCCCCCCCCCCCCCCCCGAAACTAATAGCATCCACAACATGCAAATGCATGTTGATGGGCCTATTAGTTATTCCCGCGGGATTCAGAAAGTAAAATGTGCAGCCAAGCCGCACATTTTACTTTCAGAAATTAACGCCTGCCAAAGGCCAGCACCGGGGAAGTGTACAGAGAAACAGAAAAATCTGCTTTTTTGTACACCCTCCAACTTAATATCATAGCGATATTAAGTCTGAGGCCCCAAAAGTAAAATAAAAATTAAAAATCGGCCCGTGGGTCGGAAGACGGACGCTCAATTATGCTGGCATCCGTTTTCCAAACCCGTGGCTGTCAGCGGGTTTGAGAACTGACGCCGGTAAAATTGTGCGTCTGCTGTCAAACCTGCTGACAGCCACTGCTCCTGTCAAAAAGGAGGCGCGGGATGCGCTAGTGTCCCTAGCGCCTCTTTTTTCCGCGGGCCCTCATTTGCATGCTGGCCGATACTAAATCGCTCGCACAGGAGAGTGGCCTGTCCGCTCGCCGGCTCTCCCGCACTTTTTTCTGTATCAGCCCATTTTCTGTAAGAGGATAATTATAGTAGTTTCCTAAAATTATTTGCCTGTTGAAGAGTGGTCATATGTGTGCACACAGTGCAAAGAGCTACTACTCTCAGAAAACGAGAACAATCTCTGGAGGCAGAGTGGCAGACAGAGGTACATGGAGAAGACCTTCAGGAATTTAATAAAGCAGTTGCACCTCAGCTCTTGACAGCCTCTGTGTTGCTTTGAAGGAGCAGATCTCCAGGAAGGAGAGCATTATCTTGGAATGGCAGGAAGTGCTCCTGTGGCTGGAAATTTGCCATCCTGGTGATGAGATCCTCTCGTACCCAGGATGTGTCCAAGGGTGTGTGTGCCCAAGAGCATTAAACTGCTGCTGCTAGCAATTTGATCATTAAGAATGTAGACAACTGTGTGGCTGGTGGCCGTGAGAATCGTGTGTTAATTTGCCTGGCAGGTGCAAAGGTAGCAGACCTCCCACAAAAGGATAGGGTTTGAGAGAGTGCTGGGAGTTGCCGACTGAATAGAGCATGTACATACCAATGAACTAGGAAGTGCAGGAGGTAGGTTCTGGAGGCCCAACTCTGGCTTTTAAATAGGAGGTAAGAAACTAAATTCTAATTCCTCCTGAGTATCATTCTCAGAAATGTTTCTGTTTTCATGCACAGGACCCAGAGGCAAGCTGAACTCCAGAATCTCAACGTGTGGACGAGATGATGTTTCAGGGAGGAGGGTTTTAGATTCATTAGGAACTGTGGAACTTTTGAGGGAAAGGAGAGCCTTTTCTGAAAGGATTTGCTACTCCTTAAACAAAATGGAGCCCAGCTGCTGGCGCTAACAGTTAAACAGGAGCTAGAACAGTCTTTCAACTAAATTATGGGAGAAAGCTGGAAGTCATTCAGGAGTGCATGTTTCAGAATGAAATACCTTCAAAGGATCCTGTAAAAACAGGAATATCCTACAGAGGATGTGAAAAAAGCTGAGGTAGTTCACGTAGATTTCAAGAAGAGCAGGCAAATATCAGTGATTCTAAATTGCCCGAATCAACTGCTAATAATAGGTTGTAAATATGAATACAAAGAATATGTTTACCTGTCTATATGCAAATGCTAGAAGTCTAAAAAAAAAAAAGAAATTAGAGAGTTAGAAGGTATGGCACAAAATGAAGATACCAACGTAATAGGAATCACAGAGGTCTATATTCAAAAGCCATTTAGACAGATAGCTTTAGTTACCCATCTAAATGGCAAATTTGGCATATTCAACTATTCATCCAGCTAAATTATAGCCAGATTTTAAAAAAGGGGTGATCCGGGGTTAATTCTGTGGAGGAGTTGTTATCCGACTAACTTAGCCGAATATCCCATGTATCCAGCTAGTTTAGCCGAATAACATAAAGGCCTGCCTCAGAGTAAGCCTAAAGTTAACCAGCCTTATATGGCCATACAACGTTCTACTTATCCAGATATCTTTAAAAGATATTCAGGTAAGTAGGCCAGTTAAATAGAAAAAAAGTAGACCTATGCGGATCAGCGCCCCAATTCCAACCCCCCTCCCCAATAAATTCACATTGGCCTTGTTGGGTCGAGCTACTGCAAGTCCCTCCAAACCCCCATGAACAAAGGTCATATGCCTTTTTATTGGGGGAGGGGGGGTGCTGATCATATCCACCCCTTCCTTTCCCATTTAGACATGGATAAAAAAAAATGCTTTCCTGCCACCCCCCCGTCCCCATCCACAATCTAATTACTATATACCTCCCAACACACACCCCTCCTTGACTGCCAGAAACCCTGCCAGGAGCGAGGTAAATATCCTACCTGCTCCCGCTGATCTGATGAGGGAGGTTGCAGTGGATTGGCCTCAGTGGGGCCAATGTGACTTCACTGGGGGGGCTGGTAAAACTGGGCTATTTTTTCTTTTTTACTGTTTAATTGCACTACTAACTCACATATCTTTTAAAGAAATCCAAGTAGGCAGAAAGTTATCCATCCATACAAGACCAGATAACTTGAAATCCTACCCGGCTATTTTAAAACATTATCACTTAGGTTTTTAAGTTCCCTGTACGTACCCAGATCAATTAGTTTTCCAAATGGAGAGAGATGAATAGCGGAGTGCCCCCAAAGATCTGTTCTGATACCAGTGTTTATCATAATTAAGGAGCTGAAAAGAGAGCCATTAGTAAGGTGATTATTCAAAGCAGTTAAAAACTATAAGACTATGAAGAATTGCAGGAGGACCTTGAAACCTGAGAATTAGGAATCTAAATGGCAGATGACATTTTGAAAGTGGACAACTACAGTGATACACCTAGGGAAAAATAATCCTAACTGTGAACGTACATAGTGCTGGGTTTCGCATTAGGAGTCACTTTTCAGGAAAAGCACTTTGGAGTCGTTATGGACAATACATTGAAATCCTCAGTTCTGTGTGCAGAAGTGGTTAAAAAGCGATTAGAGCATTAGGCATTGTCTGGAAAGGAACAAAAATCAAAACTGTGAATATCCTAATCCTATGAATAAATTCTAGGTGAACCATACCCAGAGTACTGTGTGTAGTGCTGGTCACCCCATCTGAAAAAGATATAGCAGAACTAGAAAAGGTACAGAGAAGGGCAACAACAGGTTTAACCTGTTGTTGCCCTTCTCTGTACCTTAGGCTGTACCTTCTCTGTACCTTAGGCTTAACAAATCAGGGCTCTTCAGATCAAGGAAGCAATAGCTAGAGCTAGTTAATAATGGCATGGGACTAGTACTTAGGACTAGGGGGATATTCCATGAAACTAGTCTTGGAATTTGTTGCTGGAGGATGTGGTCAAGGCTAGTAGCACTGATGAATTTAAAAGGTTTGGACAACTTTCTGAAGGAGCAGGTTCATTAGCCAGGTGGGCTTGGAGATCACCCTCTCTTATTTCGAGAAGGGAACAACATGCAGTTATGACCTGCCAGGTATTTCTAAGTGACCCACATTGGCCACTGTCAAAGACAGGATAGTGGGCTTGAAGGATTCTTGGTGTGACCTAGCATGATGTACTGCTAGTATTCAATGCATAGCACATGCTACGGTACGTGTGAAACGGATTTATTCAGTGACTGTGCATTCTGTAAAACTCCTTTCCTGATAACTTTTGTCTAATAGTTGGTATAATTTGATATTCTCTTTGATTAAAAAGCAGATTTTTTTTCCTTACTCTCAACATTGCTCCTTTCTCGTGTATGACTCTCAGCATGTCTGAGCTATGCCATGAAGACTGGCCCTGTTTGCCTTTAAAGCTTATGATGAGGCAACTGAACTTGACAGCACTCCTAAATTATTCAATATGAGCTACCAGAATGTCTTTCAAATAATGTAGTCAGCTGTTAGAACAAACAAAATCAATACAATTCCTCTGCTTTCTGTATTCATTTTTATTTCATTCGTTAGGTGAAATACGAGCTGAAATTTGTTAGAAGCTCTTCCTTCTGAGTCATTCCCATAATCAGAAAATATAAGTAACTTGGAATGCTACTGTTAGAATCCAGTATAGGTCGCATTGATGTAACCTAAATATAAATGCAGTATAACCTGTTGACAGGTGACTATAGAAGCAGGGAGTATGGCCATAATAAAAGATGCACATCTTTTATCCCCAAAAAGTTTAAAAATATTAATTTTTAAAAAAGGCTTCACCTTATTCACTGCTTATCCTGCTTGAAGATATCAGTTTTGAATGGTGTCATGAATGTGAATGCAAAGAGTGCAGACCTTAATATTCTCAAATTCTCGACCTTATGCCTTCTGGATAATACTGATCATACTGTTTAAGCAAGGAATATGTACAAACTATTTTGCGAATCCTAATGAATTGGCTAGAAAAGGCCTCGCCAGAATTAACAGTATGCAAAAACCGGATGCATAATTTAGTGGTATTGTAATTGATTATGGTGATGATGATGATGATGGTGATGATAGAGATGTGAGCAATAATATGATGGAAAATATTTATTTAAAATATCAGGAAGAGTTAGAAAGCATCTACCATACACCATGAAAATAAAATGGTATAGATAAGATCAAAGACTTTCTTTGAAGTATAGGCCCACTCCTGGCTTTAGCCATGCTTTTATGTTTTCATTTTGGTCATTATCTCTTACTATGCACTCAGGTCAATTTTCAAAAATCCCGAAAACAGATAACTTATCCTAACTTTAGCTGGATAAGTTATCAGGGATATTCAGCAGGATACAAAATACAGCCTCACTGCGTGACTCTTACCCCAGAGCTGTAAAAATGATGCCTGCTGGCCTGAGCCGCCCCCCAAACCCCAAATTTTGATGTAAAGGGTTAAGGGCGATCGTCGCCTCTTCCCTCATGGTTGGTCAAATAAAGACTTACCTCTGGCCCCTCCCCTAGACCACCCTATCCCTCCCAAACTTCTTACCTCCACAGGGATCATGGTACTCTCGTACCACTTTTGGCGGCTTCCAAATTACTCTGACAACCTGGTGTTGTCAAAATAATGCTCTGACAGCAGCAGTGGTAGCCTGTGCTTCCTTGCTGACAGAGCAAGTCTGGAAGCGACCAGAAGCGTTATGAGTATACTGCAATCATGGTGGTTGTAAGGGATTTGGGAAGGTGCTAGCTAGGGGGAGGCAGGTTAGGGTTGGTCTGGGGGAAGAGGGGTGGAAGGAGGGGCTGGAGATACATTTTGTTTTCCTTGACCAACTGCAAAGGGAAGTGGAGAATGATTAGCCCCACATCTTTTAACTTTTACATCAGTGTTTGGGTTGAGGGGAAGAGGGTGCTCAGACCGGCAGATCTCAATTTTCCTGCACTGAGGTGGGGTTTAGGAATCTGGCTGTGAGGGTAGTGGAGTTTTTTGGGGTTCTTTTTAAGCCAGATGGCCAATTAACCAACTATATTCTTTTGCATATAGCTGGTTAAGCTTAGTTATCTGGAAACCTGTTCCCGGATCATTTTAGACCTGTCGTAACTTATTTGGCTAACTCCAAATATCAGAGTTAGCCAGATAAGTTATCCAGCTAACAATTCATCCCCGCCCCAGAATTCCCCTGAAAAGTCCCTTAATTATCTGGCTCAATTTTAACTGGGTAATAACTTATCTAAATAAAATGTAGCCAATAAGTGCTAAACATTGCCATTTATCCAGATGAACTCACAAGTTGTCTGGATACATGGCTTTAAATATTGACCTTTCAGAAAATTGGGGAAAATTCCTTTTTGTTATGTGTTCCTTCATGCATAGCCCTATGCGCAATGAGGTCCATGTTCAAAAAGCCACTGAGTGGGGAACAACTTTATCCAGTTCTCTTTATCCAGATATTCAGCTCAAATCCACATGGGCTGAATATCTACTCTAAAATCAACCAGGCAAAGTTGTCTAGCTAAGTTTATGCCTACATTTTGGCTGATCAGGGTAACTATTATGGAATATCAGTGCTGCCTGGCTACAGTTAAACTGTACCCCAGCAATGCCCCAGGCTCTGCCTCATTTTACCCACCTAAATGTTGTGCT
Organism: Rhinatrema bivittatum; assembly: GCF_901001135.1. NCBI lineage: Eukaryota > Metazoa > Chordata > Amphibia > Gymnophiona > Rhinatrematidae > Rhinatrema > Rhinatrema bivittatum. The sequence continues at coordinate 623,069,065 of NC_042616.1, read as the reverse complement.
GGCTATGATTTACCTCACAAAATGTAGCCTGTCAGCAAAGCTGACATTTTTTTTGTTTGTTTAGAATTTGTATTTTACTAAACTTTTACACACCCAAATACAAGTTAGTCATCCATTTCTTGACACCAAATACAATGCCATAACAGTAATGTTTTAACAATATAGTAATGAACAGGCAAATGTTCTCATATCAGATTTTGTCCTCCCATACATCATTATATATAGAAAAACAAATGTAATCATAAGCAAAGCTTGCAAAGGTTACTCATATCCTGGGAGTTATTGGGATTGATGGCCATTTCCAGCAGGAAGTGTCCTTTTTTTTGCCTGGAGTTCTAGCTTCTGTCCAAGAAGGAATTTTTCCATGCTGGAAGGTAAATTGGCTCTGCCCGAACTAGCCAAGTTCTTTCTCTGACCAAGGTCAGGCACCTCCTTTCATTTTGGTGAATTAATTGTGTTTAATCACCCCAACAGATTGTGAAGAATATTTAAAATTAAATTTGATAGTGTTGAATTTTTAACTTTTGGGGTTTAATTTTACTTTCACCATGCTTTGAACGGTGAATGCATTTTAGTCTAGGAACCCTGCTAAACCCTGGAGGGACATTTATGCCATCAGATTGGCTTCATCTGGTGTTTGGAGTTACCCAGGACCAGGATTCATCCACACACCCCATTCTAATACCTTTGACTCGGAGAGGGATGTCATAATAATATGATAAACTTATAAATAATAACTTTAGGTGATATTTTCAAGTTGTTATAGATTAGGCATACTAGGAGTTTCTCCAAATTTGCATCTATGAGAAAATGCTAGTGCTAGGAGTATTGTATCTTATATAAATATAAATATCTCAGTAATATAAATGCTAAAAATTGCATTACTAGGTCCATTGCAATTACACAATTTATCATTATGCAAGATATGAAACTGTAAGTACAGTAGCCTACTCCGGAGATATACGGGTAATTTTAAAAATTTTACTCCACTTCCATTAGAACCATGAACATTCCACAAATACAAATGTTTCATACTGAATGTGTTGACAAATATCATAAGGTAAAATACTAAATCGGAGTTCACATATAATTCCTAATTCCAATAATCCACATAAGTAAATAAATATTTATTACAATTTTGTAAAAGTACAGTTTTGTTACAAAAATGAATAATTTGCATTACAAAATATAAAAGATCACATATATATACAAAGACAAACATATATATTGTACTGCCCTTAAAACATGTTTCATCTAAACACACACACACAATTTGAAAAAAATCATACCTCACCATTCATCCAATCATACCTAAACATACATAAAAAAATCACACAGTGTGACTCTTATATAAATGATACACTCCTATAAAATTTCAAATGTAAATTTTTGTATAAACAATACACTCCTATTAAGTATCAAATATAGAATGCCTCATAACTGAAATGGGGTCAATATAACCCCATTAAATGTCTTTTAGCCGGAAAGGGACCAATGCATCCCGACAACGGTTCCTGCTGTTTCGCCTATTAGGCTTCTTCAGGGGCTGCTTCTTCACATCAAAGATCCCAGTTGTCAAGGATTGTATGCACACTTCCATACTCTAATCGGGTGTCCTATATTAGAGATATTATTCGTAAACATTGGGACATACTTTCCGATTATGAAATATTTAAGCATCCCCCTATTTTTGCAATGCAGAGAAGCACATCGTTGCATGAGGAACAATATATATTTGGTCCTACATTTGCATGAGGAACAATATACATTTGATCAGTTTGCATGTGTCTCCTGTACTGTATGCACTCATATGTTATGCATATCTTCTTTTGGAGGTGGGAATAGTCCCCGCATGGACAACTTGAGGGGTCATTTTACGGATAATAGAAGGTCTAGGGAGCACTCCATGAAGTTAGCATGTAGCACATTTAAAACTAATTGGAGAAAACTATTTTTCACTCAATGCACAATTAAACTCTGGAGTTTGTTGCCAGGGAATGTGGCTAGTGCAGTTAGTGTAGCTGGGTTTGGAGAAGTTCTTGGAGAAGTCCATTATCTGCTATTAATCAAGTTGACTTAGAAAATAGCCACTGCTATTACTAGCCTCAGTAGCCTGGGATATACCTAGTTTTTGGGTACTTGCCAGGTACTTGTAGCTGGATTGGCCACTGTTGGAAACAGGATGCTGGGCTTGATGGACCCTTGGTCTGACCCAGTAAGGCATGTTCTTAAGCAGTACACATCAAGCACATATATCCCCAGTTCCCAACCCTTCCCTCACCCCATTCCTTCCTCCCCAATATACCCTGAAACTAACTCTGATATCAAAGGAGAGATCAGTAACATGTCATAATTATACCTAGAAGTATTAAATTGGAAATTACAATCAATTAATTTGATTTCATTTCATCATTGGAGCCCACATCTGTTAATACATCTGCAGCTTGTCCCATTTGAGAGCAGTTAGTCTCTCCATTACACAAATTTTTTCAATTCGAAAAGAAAGCTGCGCTTCCTGAGGCACTAAATTTTGTTTCTCTACCAGCTTGCTATTTCACATCAATTAGCAATGAGAATGTGCCCAATAAGAGAGATATGAGGCTCCTCTTCTACCTCTGGGAATGTTTAACAATATTACCTTAGGATCTCTGGGAACTTTTATCCTCATAATCTGCATTATTAATTGCAATACTATATTACAATACGAAACCATCAATAGACACTCCCACCAAATGTGATGAAAGTTGCCCATTTGACCACATCCCCTCCAATAGCTTTTATTAATCGCTGAGTAAATCCTATGGAAGCGGTCAGGTATCAGATACCATCTATATAATACTTTATACCCATTCTCACTAATGGCAAATGATATCAAACTCTTTCCTGTTTTTAAAAAATAAGTATCCTACACTGCTTCTTCCAGTTGCATACCCATATCTTTTTCCCATTCCACTATATGGGACGGCTTATAAAGCTGTTCCCTATTCAGCATACCATATACCTTAGAGATAGCTCTGGGTAATTTATCAGCCTGATCACAATACCCCCTCAAATATTGTTTTCCCCTCTGCAAAATCCTCCTTTATATCTTTGTGATGTATGAAATGGACTAACTGCAAATAAGGATATGTATCACAAGACTATAATGAAAAAGTCTGCTGCAAGTCATCAAACCCAAGAACCCCCTTACTATCCCATACCTGCTCCAATCTATATAAACCACTTTCCCTCCATCTTTGAAACACATTGGTATTTAAACTTGGCTGAAATTCTTTGTTAGGCTGGAAAGATGATTTATAGACATAATCTCAGTCCCCACTAGGCGATCCTTCCATTTATTTCATAGAGCGGTAGTACATTTGGATACAGGAGAAAGTATTGTCATGGTAGGTCTAGCTTTAGAAGGGATCCATATCAATCTCTATGAATATCCTTTTCCCCAAAACACATTTTAGCTTTATATATCTTTTTGTCCCCAGGTGTCTATGCCAGTCTATCACTGCCCACAGTTGAGATCTTATATAATATCACTGCAAGTTGGAACACCCATAACACCCCTTATCTTAGGTAGGTACAACACCTATCTGGACACTCTTGGGGATCTCTGTTTCCATATAAATTTACTTAGTGAGTGTAATGATTGTGACAATGTAAATAAAATATCAGCAAATTGAGAATTTATATTCCTCATCCCCACCCTCTATCCCTTTTATCTCAGGATCCTTTCTAACTCGCTTTCCAATGTTAACGCAAAAAGAAGTGTTGATAGGAGACACCCCTGGCGAGTACCCCTTCCCACAGGGAAATGTTCAGAATAGTCCCCATTAATTTTAATACACGCTGAGGGTTTCTCCTGTTCCAGGTTAAGAAGTTGCACCCCAGTCCCATTTTTTCCAGAGTCTGAAATAATGGCCAGTGTCTACAGCTAGTAAGATAGAAGGGAAGTTGTTATGCTAGCCCACCATATTAGATTCAGCATCCTATGTACATTATCGGATGCCAACCTCCCAGGAACAAAGCCTGACTGATCTGCATGTATCAAAACTGGAGCTACCTTCCACAGTCTACTGTGATGCCCACTCTATTAGAGTCTGGATTTAAGCAGTCCTCCCTCAGTAAAACAATAGACATAGAAACAAGTGATTTCATTATTACCGGTCATAAGGATTTGTAAAATTTAGCTGAAAACTCATCTAATCTGGGTGCCTTACTCAATTTAAGGTCTTTTATGACCTGTTCACCTCTGTTTCAATGATTTCTCTGTTCATTAGACCCTGTCTTTCTATTGTTAGCACTGGAAGTGACACATTTTTAATATTTATTTATTTAATATACCGATAACCATTTGCACATCATATCGGTTTAAATGGAACAGTATCATTAAATAATATAGAGTAACCGATTATATGGTCGAATCACTCTCCGGTCTGGATTCGGGTGAATCTTAACAATCAGGATCAGGGCCAAAAGTTTTGGCGGTTAAATGAAGGACTTCTCAAAGACCCCGCATTTGTTCAGTCCTTGGGTACAAAATTGACAGAATACTTCCACAATCATTTCAATGATCTCACTTCTAGGCCAACTATATGGGAATGCTCAAAAGCAGTCACTCGGGGCATACTTATTTCGCATGCATCCTTTCGCAAACGTGAGAGGGAGAAACAACGGAAAGCACTTACAACGGACCTTACTCAGCTGACACAGCAGCACATGCACACACAGGGCCCTACGATACTCCAGAAAATGAATAGAATAAGGGATGCCCTTAAAACACTCAATGCTGAAGCACTCACTTTTCAAATGGACATTAGTAAACAGCAATATTATGAAGGGGGTAATAAGGTGGGATGCTTTTTAGCTAGACGTTTAAAAGAGGTTCTTGCCCAAAACAATATCACTAAAATAAAGGACAGCGGGGGACATCTTATTACGTCATCAGAGGGGGTTCGGAAATGCTTCACTGACTTTTATGGTCAGTTATATAGCAGAGGTACTGACATTGTTGGTCCTGACATAGATCACTACTTAAAGGATTTACCACTGCAAACTATTACTGTCGAACAGCAGATGTATTTAGACGGCCCTATTTTACTAGCTGAGGTGCAATGGGCGATCAAAGCTTTAAAACCAGGAAAATCCCCTGGCTTAGACGGCCTGACTGGAAGCTATTACAAAAAGCTTTCTCACAAAGTGGCAGAACCTCTAAGATGCTTAATTCCTTAAGGGGCACAGATTCCTTAGCAAATCATGCTAATGTAGCAGGAATTACAGTTCTTGCTAAACCAGGAAGGGATCCAATTCATTATGGGTCATATCATCCAATATCGCTCATCAACTTAGATCTTAAGATATTAGCCCGGATTCTAGCAGAACGGTTAAAGGGCATTATTCCTTCACTAGTGCACAATGATCAAGTAGGATTTATCCCTTCCCATATGGCCTGCGATAATATTAGAAAAGTGGTAGACCTGATAGATTGGGTCCATCACCATAAAATACCTGCTGCCCTCCTAGCTATTGACGCTGAAAAGGCCTTTGACCTTGTACACTAGCCTTTTCTGTTCAAAGTACTTGATAAAATGAAATTTGGTGAACTCTTCCAAACTTGGATTAAAAAGCTGTAAGAGCTGCCCCAGGCTAGAGTGAAAGCGAATGGGGGTTATGGCCCGTTACTTGATATACAAAGGGGAACATGGTAGGGATGCCCCCTCTCACGGTAGGGATGCCCCCTTTCTAGAACCTTTGGCACTGACAGTTCGAAGGACTGAGACCATTACTGGGGTCCAGCTTGATCATTTGCACTTTAAACTGTCATTATTCGCGGATGACATCCTTTTCACATTAACTGACCCTGAGGTCTCCCTACAGGGTGTTATGACTGCTTTGGAGCACTTCCATCGGGTGTCTGGCTTCACAGTGAACCTAGAAAAGTCGGAACTATTGAGCCTTAATTTTCCTAGTCAGGTGGTTCTGAACATCACAAAGACATTTCCGTTTCGATGGGCACGTACATCTATTAAATATTTGGGGGTGCGAATTGGTTTGCACAATTCTCAGTTATATTCATTTAACTATAACCCACTGGAAAAAAATAGATAAAGAACTGCTGAAATGGTATAGGGAATATTATTCACGGCTGGGGAGACTAGCAATTATTAAAATGGTCATTTTACCCCGCTTATATTTCTTCTCCACTGTTCCCATTTTCATTCCAACAGCCCTACAAAAGCAATGGCAAACCAAAATTTATGGTTTCATATGGCGAAGGAGGCCACCTAGGGGAGCTAGAACAACTTCATTTTTACCCAAGCAGGCAGGGGGCTTGGGAGCACCGAATATAATCTGGTACTATGCTGCAGCACAATTACGGTATTTGATGGACTTATACAATAGGGTTGATACTAAACAATGGGTTCATTTGGAGCAAGTACAAGTCGAGCCTATGCCTTTACAAGCCCTACCATGGCAATCCAAAGCTACCTGGAGGCCATTGACATATATGCCACCAGCCTTGAGCAATACTTTACGATTGTGGAAGATTTGGAAGACTAAACTAGTGGGGCCCTCTGACTATCACCAGATGTCCCGTCTATTTCATAACACTCTCTTTAGAGGGGGCATGGATAACCCTCAATTTACAGCTTGGGAAAGACCAGGGATTGCTTCCTTTGGACATATTCTTACGGGTACCACTATATGTGCCTGTGATGCATTGCCTATTCCGGGCCCTCCTGGTCTCGGATAGGTCCTTGAATTTGCCCAGGTACGACATTTCTTATTTACGCTGATACATGCTAATAAGGTCCACCCGACCAAAACACTTTTTGAGAACTATTGCGAGCACTCAAGCAGAATGAAGGGTATTCTTTCCCAAGTTTATAAATTACTAAATAATCATTCTCCATACTCTGCAGCTCACATAAAGGCTTGGCATAGAGACTTGGGGGAAGAAATCGGAACAGGAAGTATGGGATGTAGTATTCTTTCAATTATCCTAAGTGTCAATTGCGGCCAACATACAGGAACAATGTTATAAAGTTCTCTATAAGTGGCACCTGACTCCAGAAAAACTCCATAGAATGATCCCTGCAATTCCCAATGTGTGCTGGAGAGGGTCCGGACAACTAGCCACTTATATCCATATATGGTGGCAGTGCCCGAAGGTGATTTTGTTTTGGAAAGGGGTTTATGATTGGTTAGCAAGTGTGGTACCTGGACTCCTGGATTTGAATCCTAAGTGTGTCCTACTCAGTATACCTCTGGAAGGCCTTCCAAAACATGTCAATACATTTTGCACCCAAGTCTTTATAGCAGCTAGGGCTGAACTGGCTAAGGCTTGGAAGTCACCGGATACTCCATCTTTGGCAATGGTTCTTCATAGATTACACAGTCAATACCATGTGTCTCATCTCACTGCTGTGAAACACGATACCATGAAGGCATTTACGGCCATATGGCATCCTATGACCACCTGGTTATGTACTCGGGGAACGCCCTCCTTTGGGGCTGGTAATTAGGCCTTGGACTCGCTGTATCCATTCATTGACATACTGACACGCTATTTCATTATCAGCAGCAAGCAAAGAATACAGAGCTGGATAATGCAGTTCATAGTATTTTATTTTCTCAATATTTTATTACTTTTTATTCTATGGTACTTCTCTTAAATGTTTCTTATCTGGTGCGGATCTCTGGAAAGGAGAGGAGGGGGGGAATGGGGAGTTATGTTTCTGGTTATATCATTATATAGAAAAATATATACATATGTTTGGTTAGACACCACTGTTAGGCATTGCGATGTACACAAGAAATATTGTACTACCGGATGAGGGGCACACGTGTATTCGCTACATATTTCACATACATGTTATCCATGGAAGTTACTTTAACATATGTGTAACTTCAATTGTGTCCATTATTTATGCTTATCTGTGTTTCACGCTATGTTCAATAAAGTATATGTATTATAAATAAAAAAAAAAGAAAATTGTTGTGGGTAAGCTCTGCATATTAACAATCTCTCATACCTTTTATGTAGATGGGTTTCCTGGCAGAACAGGATATTAGCTTTCTGATAGGATGCTTCTCTAAACATTAATTTACTCCTATGGGACAAGTTCAATTCTTTAATATTTAAGGAAACAATATTCATTGTAGTCATACTAATCAAATAGGATTACAATCCAGATAACAAGCCCATTGACAGGGTCTCTACAATCCCCCAGTAAACAATGGATTCAACTCCTAAGGCTGTTGGTTATCCATCATGCTCCTTTGACCCCATAATACTCTCTATATAGAGAGTAAGCACTGTCCAATTCCCTCCCCTCCCTCAACACCCCCTCCCTCCCCACTTCTCCTTGCAACTTTCCACCTCTTCGTTCTGTGGAAATACTTCATTACTGGGAATGCTATTATCCCACGCAACACTCCCAACCCAAAATACACCGTACCCCCATATTCAACATCATATCTTCTGTGACCAATTACAGCATCCAAAAAAGCAAAACAACCATAAATAAGCACATAACACATTAACTGAAACCTCCCCACCTCAGCTTAAGAAATAGCCCTTTCAGCATGCTTTATAACTATGTATCCATATCATACTGTATTTCCTTAGTCCCTTCATCAGGTAAAAGTATTCTTTGAAGAGAAAGATCCACCCAATTGACTATATATCTCCTCCTTCCGCTTGTTACTTGCTGCCACTTGACTGGGCACTCTCTCATATGCATCAGTGAGGAATCTTTATTTGAATCTGCTTCTGAGGTAACATACCAGCTGCAGCCAGGATCTTGCCAGTCTCTGACTGAACTGACCCACGATTTACTCCCATTTACAGTGAAGCAAGGGGAAACAGCCAAAGATATTTCACATTGCCATTGTGTAACACTGCTATAATTTCTCTGAACACTTTACATTTCCAAATTGTAATGGGCGAGAGGTCTTGAAATACCTTGATCCTATGGCCTCTCCATTCAATTTGACCTATCTTTTTAGTGAGCTGAAGAATTTTTTCTTTCAGAGATAATGTATGGAAACACACAATAATGTCTCATGGAAGATATCCCCAGGGCTGGCCAAGTGACCTGTGCACTCTATCAGACTTGATATTGGGAAGCTCCAGTTTCCTCATTATGGCCATGGACCATGGTGCAAATGAAGATGATCATTTGAGTACAGTCCCCAAATTCGGGTCCCTCAGGTATTCCACAAAAACGGAGATTTCCACAAATCAAGACCTATTTCCAGGTCTTCTATCCGCTCATTCAACTGTTTATTGGATTTTGTCAGGGAAACAACTTCCGATTGCCTTCGCATAAAGGCAGCATCCTGATCATCCAGACACATTTTCACCACTGTTTCTTCTAAACTGATCATGTGAGCAATTTCTCATATATTTCAGAGCATCGCTCACAAGTTTTACATAGTTGCTCACATACATTTTTCTTTGTGAAACACTAATAGTGGTGCTCAAAAATTGTTGGTTTAAAAAAATTGTAGGTTTAAAAATATTGTTGTTCACATGAAAAAAAATTTGCACATACCTAGTCACTCCTTAGAGGGAATACTAGAACCCGCCTCTTTTATTCTATTCCCAAGATCATTAAAGTCATTCGATTAAAATGCAAGTTTCCAAAATTTTTATCTTACCTTAATTCTTGGAACCATTCTTAAAGTTGGCTCATGTTAAGACGCCGTGCCCACAAATACTGATTTTATCATTACTGTCCCTGTGGCCTGCTTCTACTCCAATCTCCGACTCGCTGCCATATTTACTGCATTCAGCCACTAGCAACACAACAGTATTTTCAAATGAAAACTGCTTTAAATCCACAAATTTTCTTACATATAGACATCGCGGTTAATAGGGGAGGAAGATGGCCCACTCTTCACAGCCTTACAAGGTGATGCATCCGACTGCTATTTGAGGATATTGCTGGATTATATTGGGGAGCTGAGTTTCTCAAGCGGCCATTCAGTAAGATGTCACATTGCCCCCAGCGAAGCAGAAATTTAACTGAAAATTGGTCCAGATAATTCCTAAAGATAGCTGGATAAACCTTTTGAATAGGGCCTTATCGTGCTTTTTAATGTAAAGTGTGGTGTTTCAACTGCAGATGAAGCACCAGGGATGGTTGTGATATTTTATAAAAGTTCAATACAAATATCTGAAAAATAATTTTAAGACTAGAAATGAGATCAACAGAGGAAAGAGTCAAGAAACAGGCAAATTGATGTTATGAAGAACTTGCTGCTGTTTTTAAAAGACAAATATACAAAAACCAGCATAAGAAAAAGTATATACCTACCAACAGAAGATACAGTAATTCCCAAGAGTTGGGATTTCCCTACCTAAAGCCTTCAAGGCATCAACACCAATGTCAACAGATTTTGCGCAAGCCAGGATTTGCTCCTGTGTTATTTCTTCCATGGAGTTCTGACTTTGGTTTATGTTTTGTTTTTTTTCCCAGGCTAGGACTGATTGAATGGCTGGAGAACACCAGTACCCTAAAGGAATTTCTTCTGGAGAGTATGTCAGAAGCAGAGAAAACTGACTATCTTGGGTATTGCCATTTCCTTGTGATGTTTTGTCATGTCTAGTCTCCCCTTGGTACAAAACTTAAAATTGTTGTCTTCATTTTTTCTGTTAAGTTTAATACAGATCTTCACAAGCTCATAGAAAATCTGCCTTTAATAGTAAGAATCACCACCAGGAATACATCACCTGAATTTATATATAGATCTGATTAATATGTTGTTTCTTATTTGAAATAACAAATAAATGAGTTGTTAAATATAATTTAAAAAAATTATCTGTCAACAGCCAAAACAGACCTGAAAACCACTACACTGAATGGTTACAGAAGATGACAAAGATTAGTGACATTTCATGCTATCATACAATATACAAGTAAGTGCCAAAATATTTTCAAACATGATATAATGATCTTATATAGGTCCAAATATAAGATTAAAAGTTTTTTGGACATTTTGCATGGAGTGGAGTAGCTGCCTATTAGTTAAAGCAATGGATTGAAAACCAGGAAAGGCAGGGCTCAAATCCTGCTTCTCCCCTGAGGCCCCTTATGACTATGGGAAAGTCACCTCACCTTGCACTGTGTCAGGTACAAGGGGTGGTCAAACTTTCACAGATTGAGAGTCACGAAACCAAAATTCACAGAAGCAGAAACCCGTCATGACTTTCACAAGGGGGAGGGGCAGGGGATGCCCACCTAAAGGAAAAGGCCAACTCTTTCTCTCTCCATCCCCCACCCCCCCCCAAATCTCAATCTCTCTCTCTCTCTCCCCCTCCCAGACACAAAAGCCACCTACATACTCTCTCTCCTTCTCTCTCCTAGATACAAAGCCATCCATGCAGTCATTTTCTATCTCCATCATTCACTCTGTCATCACAAACCTGCTTGCTTTCTCCCAGGCACAAAGCTACCCACACGTTCATTCACTTTTCCAAATGATCATCCTCACACACACACACACACACACACACACACACACAATCTCTTCCCCACACACACTCCGTCTCCCAAATATAAAGCCACCCACACTCATTCTTCGAGACACAAAGCCACCCACACACTCATTCGCTCTCTTCCAGGTGCAGTCATTTACATTCTCGCACACTCTCATTCACTCTCCCTCCAGGCATCAAGCCACCCATATACTCACTCACTCTCACAGGCACAATGACACTATCTCTCTTCCCACACATAGACTCACACCCACAGTCTCCTAGACCCAAACACACCTGCACCCAGTCTCTCTTTCCCAGACACACACCCATACCCACAGTCTCTCCCTCCCAGTTACACATCTACACCCACACATTTTTTACTACTACTACGATTACTATTACTACTACTACTATTTAATATGTCTATAACGCTTCTTGACATATGTAGTGCTGTAGAAAAAGCATATAAGAGAGAGTTCCTGCTAAGTAGAGCTTAAAATCTAATCAAGACAAACATTGGGCAAAGAGACTTGGGGAAGTTCATTTTATTTAAGACAGTGGTTAAAAATTGAGACCGTAAGTAGGACAATCAGGAGTTAAGATTTAAAAACAGCCTCAAAAATGTGGGTTTTTAGATTGGATTTAAATAAGGCAAGAGAGGGAGCATGACACACCAGTTCAGGAAGTCAATTCCAAGCAGATGTTGCAGCCAGGTGGAAAGCATAAAGTCAGAAATTGGCAGAAGAGGAGAAGAGCATAGATAGAAGTGACTTGCCAGATAAATGGCATGCACGAGCAGGGATGTAGAGAGAGAGAAGAGTGAGATAGTGAGAAGCTGCAGCGTGAAGGCTCTTGAAGGTGAGTAAAAGGAGCTTGAACTATATGTGGGAATGGCTAGGAAGCCAATCACAAGAGGGGTTATGTGGGTGTAGCAACTTAAGTGGAAGTTGTATAGCTGAATTTAGGATACATTATAGTGGAGAGAGAGATGGGTCACTGGGAGACCTGTGAAGAGCAGGTTGCAATAATCTAAGCAAGATGTAAACAGAGAATGGATAAGGGTTCTGGTAGTATGTTCAGAAAGGAAGGGACAGATGCTGGTGATATAGAGAATGAAATGACACATTTTACCAATGTTTTGGATGTGTAGAGAAAGAGAGTGAGGAGTTGGACTTGAAGATGACTCCAAGGTTACGGGCTGAAGGGACTGGGAAAATTATAGTGTTATACACAGAAATAGAGAAAGGAGGAAGAGGGGGAAGTGGGCTTGGGGGGAAAGATAAGGAGCGCTCTATCTTGACCATTTTGAGTTTAAGGTTGGAAAACAAAGGAGATTGTCTCTACATTGAAACAAGTACATTGTATTTCTCTGTTGGAATCTGGTGCTCATGATGTTTTGCTATCCCTGATTTTAGTAAATCGCCAATCAATCAGGCATCAAACTCCAGTTTTACTTTACTTATTACAGGATAACTCCCCAGATATTTTGTGTGTGACCAAATCTTGGCTTTCACTTTCAGATATGGTGCTTTTAAATTAACTGCAATTGCCAGAATACAATGTTTTTTTCTAAACAGGTGAATCAATTCTTGGCCTTTAGATAATTGTCAAGAGTACATTATATCTGTCGGTAATTCCCACAGAGAACATACTACCGTTGGGATTGTTTTTCTTGACTTCCTCTCTAAAATGAGGTATTTGTTTAGTGTATTGCCCTCCAGGCTACTTAGTGGGTAATGCTTTGGCCTTTATGGACTGTTTACTAGCAGTTAAAGCAGTTGTTAAGAATACTATTGTTTTATGTGATTTTAATTCCCATGCAGATTCCATCACATTAACGCCCAGTATTGATTACTTATTAACATCAGCAAGTGCCCTAGGATGGACCCAACTTATACATATGCCTAAACATAAAATAACATATATTATCAATAAAATATATTAAAACATTCATAGATATCACACAACCACCATATCTAATTCACACACAATCCTTAAAACATCATTATTCCCAACATGTTTCACTCGTCAGAGCATCTTCAGGGGAAAATTACAATTGTTAAATACCATACAAATTCAGAAGAAATGTGTGAAAGTTAAATACAATATCATAAATCATTCACTAATTACAAACAGGTGAACACAATTTCAAAACATTTCAAAAAACATACTCCTTTTCAAAAATGTTCAAAACACTCCAACATATTGCCAAGAGTGTCACCAACTCCAATTTTCACAGGAATCTATCTCCAAAGCAATGGAAGTGAAAATATCATAAATCAAATCTTCTTTGCTTTAACATACTTGGACTTGCACAAATTCTGAGGCAAATGGTACAGAACCATGCTCAATATTAATACAAATGAGTTCTTCTTCAGATCACTTTAAGGTTTAAATTGTTCCACCAATACTCTTGTATTTTCAAAGTTATCAAAGTTACCTCATTTTTAAAATTTTATCAACCTTCTCGAATGTTAAGATATAAGAACATAAGAACATGCCATACTAGGTCAGACCAAGGGTCCATCAAGCCCAGCATCCTGTTTCCAACAGTAGCCAATCCAGGCCATAAGAACCTGGCAAGTACCCAAAATAAGTCTATTCCATGTTACCATTGCTAGTAATAGCAGTGGCTATTTTCTAAGTCAACTTAATAGCAGGAAATGGACTTCTCCAATCCTTTTTTAAACACAGCTACACTAACTGCATTAACCGCATACTCTGGCAACAAATTCCAGAGTTTAATTGTGCGTTGAGTGAAAAAGAACTTTCTCCGATTAGTTTTAAATGTGCCACATGCTAACTTCATGGAGTGCCCCCTAGTCTTTCTATTATCCGAAAGATTAAATAACCGATTCACATTTACCTGTTCTAGACCTCTCATGATTTTAAACACCTTTATCATATCCCAACTCAGCTGTCTCTTCTCCAAACTGAAAAGTCCTAACCTCTTTAGCCTTTCCTCATAGGGGAGCTGTTCCATCCCCTTTATAATTTTGGTCGCCTTTCTCTGTACCTTCTCCATCGCAACTATATATTTTTTGAGATGCAGCGACCAGAAATGTACATATTATTCAAGGTGCGGTCTCACCATGGAGTGATACAGAGGCATTATGTTTTATTCACCATTCCCTGTCTAGTAATTCCCAACATTGTTTGCTTTTTTGACTACGGCAGCACACTGAACCGACGATGTCAATGTGTTATCTACTATGATGCCTAGATCTCTTTCTTGGGTGGTAGCTCCTAATATGGAACCTAACATTGTGCAACTATAGCATAGGTTATTTTTCCCTATATTTATCACCTTGCACTTGTCCACATTATATTTCATCTGCCATTTGGATGCCCAATTTTCCAGACTCTTAAGGTCGTCCTGCAATTTATCACATTCTGCTTGTGATTTAACTGTTCTGAATAATTTTGTATCATCTGCAAATTTGATTACCTCACTCATCATATTTCTTTCCAGATCATTTATAAATACCAGTATATTGAAAGTACTGGTCCCAATGCAGATCCCTGAGGCACTCTACTGCCCACTCCCTTCCACTGAGAAAATTGTCCATTTAATCCTACTCTCTGTTTCCTGTCTTTTAGCCAGTTTGTAATCCAAGAAAGGACATCGCCACCTATCCCATGACTTTTTACTTTTCCTAGAAGCCTCTCATGAGGAACTTTCTCAAACGCCTTCTGAAAATCCAAATATAATACATCTACTAGTTCACATTCATTTACATGTTTATTAACTCCTTCAAAAAAAGTGAAGCAGATTTGTGAGGCAAGTCTTGCCATGGGTAAAGCCATGCTGACTTTTTCATTAAACCATGTCTTTCTATATGTTCTGTGATTTTGATCTTTAGAACACTTTCCACTATTTTTCCTGGCACTGAAGTCAGGCTAACTGGTCTGTAGTTTCCCGGATCGCCCCTGGAGCCCTTTTTAAATATTGGGATTACATTAGCCACCCTCCAGTCTTCAGGTACAATGATGATTTTAATGATAGGCTACAAATTTTTACTAATAGGTCTGAAATTTAATTTTTTAGTTCCTTCAGAATACTGGGGTATATACTATCCGATCCAGGCGATTTACTACTCTTCAGTTTGTCAATCAGGCCTACCACATCTTCTAGGTTCACCATGATTTGGTTCAGTCCATCTGAATCATTACCCATGAAAACCTTCTCCGATACGGGTATCTTCCCAACATCCTCTTCAGTAAACACCGAAGCAAAGAAATCATTTTAATCTTTCCACGATGGCCTTATCTTCTCTAAGTGCCCCTTTAACCTCTCGATCATCTAATGGTCCAACTGACTCCCTCACAGGCTTTCTGCTTCGAATATATTTTTTAAAGTTTTTACTGTGAGTTTTTGCCTCTACAGCCAACTTCTTTTCACATTCTCTCTTAGCCTGTCTTATCAATGTCTTACATTTAACTTGCCAACGCTTATGCATTTTCCTATTTTCTTCTGTTGGGTCCTTCTTCCAATTTTTGAATGAAGATCTTTTGGCTAAAATAGCTTCTTTCACCTCTCCTTTTAACCATGCTGGTAATCGTTTTGCCTTCCTTCCACCTTTCTTAATGTGTGGAATACATCTGGACTGTGCTTCTAGGATGGTATTTTTTAACAATGACCATGCCTCTTGCGCACTTTTTACCTTTGTAACTTCTCCTTTCAGTTTTTTCTAACTATTTTTCTCATTTTATCAAGGTTTCCCTTTTGAAAGTTTAGCACGAGAGCCTTGGATTTGCTTACTATCCCCCTTCCAGTCATTAATTCAAATTTGATCATAATATGATCACTATTGCCAAGCAGCCCTACCACCCGTTACCTCTCTCACCAAATCCTGTGGTCCACTGAAAATTAGATCTAAAATTGCTCCCTCGTCGGTTCCTGAACCAGTTGCTACATAAAACTGCCATTTATTCTATCCAGGAATTTTATCTCTCTAGCATGCCCCGATGATACAGTTACCTAGTCAATATCGGGGTAATTGAAATCTCAGTATAAATGTATTAACTTGTCCAGTATACAATGACTAGATATTTGCCTATGACAATCACGTTGCATCAAATGATTTGCAATTTTAATAGCGTAGACCAGTGGTTCTCAACCTGTGTGTCACCAAGAATACGCAGGTTTGTTGCCACACTTCCCGTTCCCCCGCTGTCCCAGCTGCTTCCCCCCCCCCCCCCCCAGCAAAATAGGTCCTCCGCCCGGGCTTAAAATGCTGAGAGCCCGGGCGGAACACGGTAGGACAGCTGGAGTCAGCGGCACCGGTATACTCTCTTCTTCCCACCCCCCGCGGCCCAGAAGAGGAAGTCCTGAGCAGCGGGTGCATGTGCGGCAAGAAGAGACCATGCTAGTTAAGGCAGTGTCGGCCTGAAGAAGAGAAGAGAGGCGCAGCCTGAGGAATGAGCTGCGTGGCTCAGAGAAAAACAAAGAACATTGTCAACCCCCACGGCCAATGGGACTTCTTTCTCCACGAGGGCTGAAAATTTATTTATTTATTTATTTATTTATTTATTGTTTTTGTTATACCGAGTTTCATGATAGGCATCACATCAACCCGGTTTACAAATAACAAGGAGTGTAAAGCATAACGTAACGTAAAAAACAATATTTTTAATAAGAACCTTGAACTTTAAATACAGTGAATCAGAAAAAGGGAGAGGGAAAGTTACAAAAAACAAGGAAAATAAACTTGGGATGGAAGGGGAGAAATTGAACAGCACAATATTTACATTTCAGCCTATTGATACATTAGAATAGCAAGTGAAAAAATAAGACTATGAAACGGTACATAGGTAATCAAATGAATAAATATGACAGTTGTGAATGGTAATAGTATGATAAATATTCAGCAGGAATTAGTGAGAGAGGGTTTGAGGTTGGTTGATTCGTGTTTACATTCCATTATTGCATACGAGTTAGTGCTAGTGAGAGGAGGTTTTATTCAAGGCTTGGAAATGCTTTTTTGAAAAGCCAAGTTTTTAGTCTTTTCCTAAATGTTAAAGAGCCTGGCTCTTGTCTCAAATCAGGTGGGATCGAGTTCCAGAGAGCTGGACCTGCTGATGAGAAGGCTCTGAGACTCAAGGATTTATGTTGGTAGGTTTTGGCCTTTGGAATTTGGAGTGACTCTTTGTAGTGTTCCCTGATAGGCCTGGCGGAGGTGAATTTTTTAAGTGGTATTTGTAGGTCAAGTTGCGTGTGTTGGTTGATAGTTTTGTATATGATGTTAATGGTTTTGTACATGATTCTATAGTGGATAGGAAGCCAATGGAGGTTTTTGAGAATAGGTGAAATGTGGTCAATTTTCCTGGAATTTGTAAGGACTCTGGCTGCAGAGTTCTGAACCATTTGTAAAGGTTTGGTGTAAGAAGCTGGGAGGCCTAATAGTAATGAGTTGCAATAATCTAGTTTGGAAAAGATTATTGCTTGCAAGATTGTTCTGAAGTCCTGAGTGTGAAACAGCGGTTTTATTCTTTTCAGGATATGTAATTTGTAGAAGCAATCTTTAGTGGTTTGGTTAATGAATGTTTTGAGGTTGAGACGATTGTCTAGGATGGCTCCTAAGTCTCTTAGGAGAATGAAGTAGGTTGCTGCTGCTTTTAGGGTTAGAAGTGGAAGAGGCTGCTCGCCGCTAGTTTGGGGGAGGGAGAGTGAGTGAATGAGCAAGAATGTGTGTTTAAGATCGTGTGTGTGTGTGTGCGTGTGAGAGAGAGCATGTATGAATGATTGAGAGCCTCCATATGTGAAAGAGTATGTGTGTGATTGAGAGCTGGTTTAGGTGAGGGAGCATGTGAGTATGTGATTGAGAGCATGTGTGAAAGTGAGAGAAAGAGCATGTGTGTCTGTGTGATTGGGAGCTGGTTTAGGTAAGGGAGCATAAGAACATAAGAAATTGCCATGCTGGGTGGGACCAAGGGTCCATCACGCCCAGTATCCTGTTTCCAATAGAGGCCAAACCAGGCCACAAGAACCTGGCAATTACCCAAACACCAAGAAGATTCCATGCTACTGATGCAATTAATAGCAGTATAGCCAGTATTAATAGTAGTATGGACTTCTCCTCCAAGAACTTATCTAAACCTTTTTTGAACCCAGCTATACTAACGGCACTAACCACATCCTCTGGCAACAAATTCCAGAGCTTTATTGTATGTTGAGTGAAAAAGAATTTTCTCCGATTAGTCTTAAATGTGCTACTTGCTAACTTCATGGAATGCCCCTTAGTCCTTCTATTATTCGAAAGTGTAAATAACCAATTCATAATTACTCGTTCAAGACCTCTCATGATCTTAAAGACCTCTATCATATCCCCCCTCAGCCATCTCTTCTCCAAGCTGAGCAGCCCTAACCTCTTCAGCATTTCCTCATAGGGGAGCTGTTCTATCCCCTTTAGCATGTGAGTATATGATTGAGAGCCTGTGTGTAAATGAGAGAAAGAGAGAGAGCACATGTGTCTTTGTGACTGAGAGCTGGTTTAGGTGAGGGAGCATGTGAGTATGTGATTGAGAGCCTGTGTGTAAATGAGAGAGCGAGCATGTCTGTAAGCATGTGAATTAGAGTCTGTGTGTGAGAGAAAAAGACAGCATGTATGTGTGTGATTGAAAGCCTGTGTGTGTAAGCCTGAAAAGATAGACAGCATGTGTGTAAATGTGTAATTAAGAGCCTATATAAGTGAGAGAGAAAAAGCATGTGTATATGTGAGCGATTGAGAGCCAGTGTGAGAGAGAGAGAGAGGAGAAAGTTGCAAGCAAACTATTCCTCCTCCTCCTAATTCAGAACAATCTCAGGGCACCTGGATATCAAACGTTCCCAGGTATGCAGAGCAAAAGATTTTGTATCCTTATTATTTTTCATTACTAGGTCTTTGTGTCTGCTATTTTTAAATATTTTATTGGTATCTAGAAATTTTTTATGTGAGTTTTTAATTATTGGATATTTCATTCATCCGCTGTTTTGAAATAATCTGTTCTTTTTGTTAGTATGGTTTTACTGCTACTGATTTTATATTTTTTTATTTGTTTTATAAGGATGGGTGATGTTTCTTTTTTTCCTTTGTTACACTGCATACAGAGACTCTGGCTTGTTGCGGTTTCCAATTCAGATTTTGTCTCCATACTTCTAGTTATGCGTTTTGGTCTCTTTATTCTTTGTTAGGTGAGGGTCAGCACATGTGATTGAGGTGAGGTTTTCTGCTGGCTGTGAAGGGCTCTATAGCAGCCTGACTTGGTCCATTTTCCTAATAGATGTATTGGTGTCTTAAGGCCTGGTATAATATTTTCAATGTTGCCTTTTCTTAGGTAAGGTGGTTACTGTTAAGTGCTGGAAATTGTGCTTTCACCACTACGGGTCTTTTTTAATCATCGGTCCATTAAACACTTCTCATTTGTTTTTTTGTTATGCGATTTTTCTTTAAGTTTTTTGAAACTATATTATAAAAGTTATGGAGATTAATACTTCCCTTAACTTGCACGAACTGTGCTTTAGAGTCCAGAGTGAAGTCCAACGTGTCCACTTTTTGCGAGCCGCTGCCTCAGGGACTTTTCAATGTAACTCACAACTCACTGTTGCAGGATAATTCTGGTTGCTCGTTGACAGATAATCTCCCAGTGTTCTTCAACTTTTCATTTTAAAGGAGGTCCATCTTATCTTTTTCAACCCTGCCGCCATTTTACTCTTTCAGCGTTTCGGCCGAACAAGACCCGTAGCGACGAAAGTGCAAGTGGTATACTTGCTAACCGCGGGTGATATGAAGGTCCTAAATTTTCATAAAAAATTGTGTTTGAATGCAACAAAAGTACTAAGACATTAGTCTATGCCATTAAAATTGCAAATCGTTTGATGCAACGTGATTGTCATAGGTAACTGAAATCTACCATTATTACCGCACTACCAATTTGGTTAGCTTCTCTTATTTCTCTTAGCATTTCACTGTCCATCTCTCCATCTTGACCAGGTGGATGGTAGTATACTCCTATACTATAGTCTTCCCCAACACACAGGGATTTCTACCCATAAAGATTCTATTGTGCATTTAGTCTCATGCAGGATATTTATCCTGTTGGACTCTATGCCATCCAGGACATAAAGCGCTACACCGCCTCCCGGGTGCTCCTCTCTGTCATTGCGATATAATTTGATCCCCGGTATAGCACTGTCCTTTTAGTTATCCTCCTTCCACCATGTCTCTGAGATGCCAATTAAGTCTGTCATAATCCCTGCTATACATTCTAATTCTCCCATCTTAGACTTCTGGCATTAGATACAAACATTTCAGATTTGTTTTTTGTTTGTATTTTCATTCTGCTTAAAAAATTGATAGGGATAAGTTAGAAATTTTTAGCTCAGGTGAGTTTTTATTTACAGGCACTTGGACTACTTTTCTTATTATTGGAATCTGACTGTTGGGAAGCCCTAATTCTAATGCATCATTAGTATCCTTTGAAGATACCTCCCTCCGAACCATGCACTGCTGTGTGACTGTCAGCTTTCCCGTTGTTCTAGTTTAAAAGCTGTTCTATCTTGTTTTTAAAGGTTAGTGCCAGCAGTCTGGTTCTACCCTGGTTAAGGTGGAGCCCATCCCATCGGAAGAGACTCCCCCTTCCCCAAAAGATTCCCCAGTTCCTTACAAAACTGAATCCCTCTTCTTTGCACCATCGTCTCATCAACTCATTGAGACTCCGGACCTCTGCCTGCCTCTGGGGACCTGCGCCTGAAACAGGGAGCATTTCAGAGAATGCTACCCCAGAGGTTCTGGATTTAAGTTTTCTACCTAAGAGCCTAAATTTGGCTTCCAGAACCTCCCTCCCACATTTTCCTATGTCGTTGTTGCCCACATGTACCACAACAGCCGCATCCTCCCCAGCACAGTCTAAAATCCTATCTAGGTGACGCTTGAGGTCTTCTTTTCTCACTCTTTATCCTGTGATCGACTGTTTGCCCTAGCTTTTGTAATGCATTGCCAGAAAGTCTGAAGACTGAAACATCTGCTGTCTGATTTAGAAAACACCAGAAAGTGGTGTTTGCACAGGC
This sequence comes from Rhinatrema bivittatum, assembly GCF_901001135.1. Taxonomy (NCBI): domain Eukaryota; kingdom Metazoa; phylum Chordata; class Amphibia; order Gymnophiona; family Rhinatrematidae; genus Rhinatrema; species Rhinatrema bivittatum. The sequence continues at coordinate 623,047,538 of NC_042616.1, read as the reverse complement.
TTTCGATGGATTTGAGCAACAGCTACAAGCATTGTGTGTAGTAGTCACATTGATCCGTAATCTGTTGAACACCAGAGTTTTGATAATTGATGAATAATGCTGGATCTTATTGTGACAGTTGCTTTGTCTGTTTGTCTATTCTGTCGTATTGGCATTTATAGTCTTTTGATTTTATTATGAAGGCTAATTTCTTAGCCATCTAGAATTGGGCAATAGAGCAGGCTATATATATTTTATATATATATATATATATATATATATAAAAAGATATGCTATTAGCCTCTAGTTTGAATGCGAGATAACAGGATCCATAGTATAACTGGATGAAGAAACTGCCTCAGTCCCACTATAACCTACAGTTATAGTGCACTAAAGGTTCACTGCTTCTATTGGCATGTCAGGTTTTTTAGTTTTATGTTTTAATATTAATGTTTTCTGGAATCAGTTGCTTTTCTGTTGAGAGCATTTTAACATATTGTATATTAAAGTTTTCCGCTGTTACTTATTTGCACTGATGATGTGCGTTCCCTCTACGTACCTGGATCAGTCCAGACAGCTGGGTTTTGCCTCCCTTCCAGCAGATGGAGTCAGAGAAGTTTTTGACTGACACTGCCAATTAAGTTGAAGTGCCACCTGCAGTCTGCTACTATTTCTCTATCTCCAGCAGACGTTGGAGGTGCAAATCTCAGAAGTCTGAGTTAAAAAAAAAAAAAAAAAAAGGAAGAAAATAAAAAGAACATTTGGCCTCTGAAGTCTTCAGCTTCCCAGAGGGTTGCTAGATCCCAGGGGACCATACCCTCTGGTAGTTGAGGCATTCAGGCAGAGGGTCAGAGATCTTTCCGCTCGCCCCATTCCAGTATTTTTTTTTTATTTTATTTAAATACTTTTGATATACCGATACTCAAGACTAGTGTCTTATCGTACCGGTTTACATTGAAACGAGGGGTAACCAATAAACTATGAAGATAGAATTACAATGAACAGGGAGATTACAGAGTGGGAGAGTAGAGAGCAAAAGCATACGATTAACAAAATAAGATATAAATAACTAAGTTTTAACATAACGAAGTATGTTAAAACGAAGTAGCCGCCAGGGTTGACACCGGGAAGCCCGGTTCACTCACCCTGCCAGGGGACGGTAGGAAACTGCATCTAGGCACTCTTTAACAGGTGTTTTAAAAAAAACGTTTTTCGTTTTCACCGTTTCTGCAGGTAGGACAGCGCATCCCAGCTCTGGTGTCTCGGCTCCCCTGCTCCTTCAGGTGCTGCCTTCTTCGGGGTTCAGACCATGCCGTATGGTGCAGCCTGTGCTGCCTATGGGGCCACACGCATGTGACTTTCGTGTGACAGCCTTTGCGCGGAGTGCCTCCCCAGTGGGAGGGTCGCTCTGGAGCGGCTGTTGTGGGGATGCCTTTTTCACGCCAGGAGCCTAGTAGGCTCGCTTCGGTGCGAAAGCCCTCGGGGGACCCATATCCACTTAGCGCGGGAATGGAGGCCATTTTGGCTGGGTTCGCGCGGCCCATGGAAGGGGAGGGGGATCCCCCCCTCGTTGTCGCCGCAGCCTCAGGGCGCTGGAGCAGACCGATTGGATGCGGCCGGAGATTTTTCCACGGAGCTCTGATGACTCCTCGGTTTCTGCTGATTTTATACGCTTTCTCAGCAGGGTTTTCAAAGCGAGTCGATTTTCCAGGCGCTGCAGCCATAAAGGGGCTCTCAGGGCCAAAGGACCAAGTGTCCCCGGTGGCTCCCACTAAGCTTGGGGCCCCGGAGGGATCAGGGGCCTGCAAAGGGGATTGGCCAGTTCGTTCTGAACCCCCCTTCCCCCGCCTGCGGATTCTTCCCCCAGTTCCCCCGGGGGGGGGGGTGTCTCCAGATGCAGGGCATCAGGACCCAGACCAGTCCCTTCCTGATGCGTCAGGCCTTGCAGGGGATGACTCCAGGGTGGTTCGTTTATTTCGCACTGAAGAACTAGCCCCCCTAATTCCTGCCGTGCTTGAGAAGTTAGGTATTGAGGCCCCGCAATAGAGCTCGGGGCTAGGGGCCATAGATCCGGTGATGTTAGGGCATAGGGGCCCCACTGTGGCTTTTCCCTTTCACATATCTGTCAGTGCCCTGCTCTTCAGGGAGTGGGACACTCCAGATGCCGGGTTGAAGGTGAGCAGAGCCATGGAGAAGTTATACCCGCTTCCGGATGAGGCGGTGGATCTTTTCAGGATTCCAACGGTGGATGCGGCTGTGTCCGCCGTCACTAAGAAGACGACTATTCCGGTCACTGGTTCTGCAGCGCTCAAGGACCTTCAGGATAGGAAGCTAAGAGGTTCACCTCAAAAAGATTTTCGAGGTCTCTGCTCTTGGGGCTCGGGCTGCTATCTGTAGCAGTTTTATGTTGCGGGCAGGCCTTCATTGGGTGCAGCAGCTCCAAATGAATAAGGTCCTCTCAGAAGCGGAATCCCTCTAGGCGGAGCAGCTGGAGGCCATGGTGGCCTATACTGCAGATGCATTGTACAATCTTCTGCGGACCTCCGGTAGAACCATGATGTCCACTGTTTCTGCTCGCAGACTCCTTTGGCTGAGGAATTGGGCGGCGGACATCTCCTCCAAATCACAGCTCTGCTCTCTGCCTTTTAAGGACAAGCTACTGTTTGGTAAGGAGTTGGAGGAGATGATTAAATCCTTGGGGAGAACAAAGTTCATAGGTTGCCTGAAGATAAGCCCAGGTCAAGGCCTTCCTTTACCTCTCGTCCTCTGTTTCAGGGAAATCATAGGTTTTGGGCCTCTAGATCGTCAGGTTCTTCGTCCAGACAGCCATCGAGCAGGCAGCACTCTTGGGGTCAGCCCTTTCGAGGTCGCCGGCCCAGCAGAGAAGGTACTGCCCAGGGCTTGGGTGGTACAAAGTCTTCCCAATGAGGCGAGGCTGGTCCCCTCCTCAGTGTCACTAATAAGAGGTCGGCTGGCTCTCTTTTATGAGGAGTGGACCCAAGGTTACATCTGACCAGTGGGTCTTGGATATAAGTCAAGGTTATACTTTAGAATTTGCTCAGCCTCTAAGGGATCGTTTTCTTGTCTCCACATGCTCTTATAGCAAAAAGTGTTGGCCATACGGGCCACCATCAGTCGCCTCCAAGAAATGGGGGCCATAGTGCCAGTACCCCCAGCAGAGCAATGGACAGGCAGGTACTCCAGCTACTTTGTGGTACCAAAGAAGGAAGGTACTTTCCGGCCCATCCTTGATTTGAAGAATGTGAACAGGGCTCTTCGGGTGCTGTGCTTTCGCATGGAGACCTTGCAGTTGGTAATCACAGCGGTTCACAGAGGAGAGTTTCTCGCATCCTTGGACTTGATGGAGGCTTACCTGCACATTGGAATTCAGCCTGACCATCAAAGATTCCTTCGTTTCATGATTCTGGGGGAACACTTCCAGTTTTGCACCCTGCCTTTCAGCCTAGCAACAGAGCCCAGGACCTTTACCAAGGTGATGGTGGTGGTGGCAGCTGCCCTTCAGAAGCATGGAGTTCTGGTTCATCCGTATTTGGAAGACTGGTTGATTTGGGGGAAATCAGAGTCCCTTTGGCAAGAGGCGGTGGATCGAGTCCTGTGCCTCTTGCAGTCTCTGGGGTGGATAGTCAATTCGGCCAAGAGTCAGTTCCCTCCCAGACCTTGGAGTTCCTGGGGGCCCTTTTTGACACAAGGTCGGGCAAGGTGTTTCTCACCGAGGAGCAGATCCACAAGTTGCAGGCTCAAGTTTGCTCGCTGTTGACTATGCACATTCCCAGAGTCTGGGATTATCTGCAGGCTCTTGGATCGATGGCGACAACCCTGGACTTAGTCCTGGGTCTTTGCTCATATGAGGCCTCTTCAGTCAGCTTTACTATCCCGTTGGGACCCAGTCTCCGAGCAGTTTCAGCTACCGCTTCCACTTATTGATTCTGCGCGGTCCAGTCTCACCTGGTGGCTCACCCCAGACAGGCTTTGCAGAGGGGTAGACTTGGAGGTTCCCTCTTGGGTGATAGTGACCATGGATGCCAATCTTTCCAGTTGGGGTGCAGACTGCCAAGGCAGATCAGTCCAGGGCCAATGGTCAAAGATGGAGTCCTCATGGCCAATCGGTTGGAGACCAGAGCTGTGCATCTTGCTCTTCAAGCTCTTCTTCCTCTGCTGCAAGACCATTCGGTAAGGGCCCTGTCAAACAGTGCGACAACAGTGGCTTATATAAATCGCCAGGGAGGCACCAAGAGCAGAGCAGTAGCCCTGGAAGCCCGGGAATTGGGCGGAACTGCATCAGGAAAGGATAGCAGTCTCTCATATTGCGGGTGTGGACAATGTTCAGGCGGACTTCCTGAGTCGGCACCACCTGGATCCCGGAGAATGGATGCTGTTGGAGGAGGCTTTTCGCCTTATATGCAGCAGGTTGGGCTGCACCTACATGGATCTGATGGCGACATTTCGCAACGCCAAGGCACCAAGATTCTTCAGTCGGCGTCAGGAGATGGGCGCAGAAGGGGTGGACACTCTGGTCCTCCCTTGGCCGTTGGATGTTCTGCTGTTCGTGTTTCCGCCGTGGCCGCTAATCGGCAAGGTGTTGTGCAGAGTAGAGATTCACCAAGGGGACATCATCCTTGTAGTGCCGGAATGGCTGAGGCAGCCGTGATTTGCAGACCTGGTAAACCTAGCGGTGGACGGTCCATTAAGGTATCTGCTCCGGCTGGATCTCCTCCGACAAGGTCCTATGTGTTTGGAAGGAGCAAATCGCTTTTGTCTAGCGGGCATGGCTTTTGAGAGGGAACACTTAAGGAGTAAAGGTTATTCGGATGCAGTGGTTGCTACCCTTTTGCAGTCTAGAAAGACCTCTACCTCCCTGGCATATGTCAGGGTGTGGGGTGTTGTTCAGTCTTGGTGCGTGGAACACGAGGTGGCCCCCACTCGTGCCTCTGTGGGCGATGTCTTGGCTTTTTTGCAGGCTGGTCTGGCCAAAGACTTATCCTTTAATTCCCTGAGCATTCAGGTGGCGGCCCTGGCTTGTTTTTGGGGTAAGGTACGCAGAGTTCGCTTGGCAGTGCACCCAGTCATCGTGTGCTGCCTGCGGGGAGTTAAATATCACGTCCACCCGTCTGGAATCCCTGTCGTTCCTGGAGTCTCAATCTGGGTTTGTGTACATCACCATTTGAGCTTTTGAAATGTGCAACACTGAAAGATCTTACTTTGAAAGTGATTTTCCTGGTGGCTATATCATCAGCTCGTCAGGTGTCAGAACTTCAGGCTTTATCCTGCAGAGAACCCTTCTTGAGGATTTCTGATTCCGGTGTGCTTTTGAGGACTGTTCCCTCCTTTTTACCTAATGTTCTGTCATCTTTTCATTTGAATCAGTCTGTGAAGCTCCCTTCCTTCCCCTGTGTCAGGCCCTACCACCCCTCAGTCCAGAGATTTACTTCGGTTGGACGTGTGACGGGTTCTGTTATGTTACTTCGAGGTTAGTAACAGTTTTCGCAAGTCGGATCATCTGTTTGAACTCTGGGGTGGCCCCCGGCGGGGGCAGAAGGCTTCTACGGCCACTATTGCTTGGTGGCTGAAGGAGGCTATCAGCTCGATGTACATTGCCAAAGGGTGACCGGTGCCTAATGGACTTCACACTCATTCTACCCGGTCGCAAGCAGCCTCTTGGGTTGAGTGTCAAGTTTCGCCACAGGAAATTTGTAGGGCGGCCACTTGGAAATCTTTGCACACTTTTGCCAGACATTACCATCTGTATGTCCAGGTCTCAGGTTTTGATAACTGTGTGCTTCGAGTGGAACTCTCTGGGTCCCACCCAGTGTGAGAAAGCTTTGGTACATCCCAGCTGTCTGGACTGATCCGGGTATGTACAGGGAAAGGAAAATTGGTTCTTACCTGTTAATTTTCATTTCTGTAGTACCATAGATCGTCCAGACTCTCGCCCAATATGCAGTTGAGAGTCCAGCTCGATCAGTGTTAGGTTTCAGTTTCTGGTCCCACGCAGGTTTGTGGTGCGGGCAAGAGTTCTTCAATATACAAGGTTTCTTCTTCCCTCTGCTTGTTTGGGGAGCAATTGTACATAATTAGTGTGGCTGTTTTTTGCTATTAATCTGGCTTGGGTACAGTTCAGTATTGGCAGACTGCAGGTGGCACCTCAACTTAACTGGCAGTGTCAGTCAAAAACTTCTCTGTCTCCATCTGCTGGAGGGGAGGCAAAACCCAGCTGTCTGAACTGATCCGTGGTACTACAGGAACGAAAATTAGCAGGTAAGAACCAGTTTTCCTTTATGGTCACATATTCCTATGTAATATTACTATAAATTATTCTTTGGTTTACTTTCACCTTTCCCCCCACTATTTACAGCCATTTCTCAGGTTAAATTGGCCCTGTCTGAAAGCTGCCTTCTGCAGAGCAGCTGAGCAGTTCATGGGAGTTAGCAGTGTGCGTTCTCTATGCCGAGTTATGAAGGGGGCGTTACTGAGGGTGTGCATAGGTCAGGGGAGTAAAACACGCACACAGAATGGTAATTTCAGATCCACGCTTGTACTTTGTCCATCTTTCCTCTGCCTGTAGAAAGCAGAGGTGCACAGTCCATGGGGATTTTTGTGCATGTACCCACATAATTTAAACTGCTTTAGTCTTTTGTATGCCCTGATGGCTGAGCTGGTGCACTTGCCCCAGATAAAACTTTTGCTTTCTCAACCTGTGGTTATGTGCCAGTGAAACTACATTGAAATGCATGCATCTTTGGAAAAGATGTATGTTGTTTGGGATGGAAAAAGTCCCAAATGCTATCATTGCTTAACTTAACAAACCTATTATTCTAACTTGCAGAAAAGCTAGCTATATGGAAACAGTCAAGTCTTTCAAAACCAGAGAAAGTCTGGTGCCAGGAGATCTTTTAAGGTGAGCAGTGCTTTCTTTTGGTTGTGAAATCTGCTTCCTGTGCCATTGGCAGAGAGTACAGACTTGGCATTTTGCTTTGCATTGCTTCAGGAGAGTCTTCGTCAAGATGAGCACTACTCCTGAGGCCTTTCTGGCACTACGATCCCATTTTGCCAGCTCCCAGGCATTAATTTGCATCAGTCACTGGATTCTTGGTATTGGAGATCGGCACCTGTCCAACTTCTTGATTAACAAGGAAACGGGTGGCATGGTGGGAATAGACTTCGGGCATGCATTTGGATCAGCTACACAGGTATTCCTGCATAACTGCTTTACACTGAGGTCCATAAATTGCTTATCCTTTAGGGATATTCCTGGAATGCGGAAAGTGGGGCTAGGCTGAAACAGTTTCACTTGCATACTGCTGCTACTCATCAAATTGTAGCTAGGAAGATTTTAAATCAAACTTTTATTGCTCATGATATACCAAATCAGTTTTATTTTTTAAGAGTGGGAAATCTGAAACCAACTCTGTTTACAAACAGTGCTAGGCTAGATAATTTGAATTCCATATAAAACAAACAAAATTAAGATCTGTCTTTTTTTCATTCCAATTTTTAGTTTGTTGTCGAAGCAGTATTGGTGTTTAAAGATTCTAAAAGCTTCTCTATGGCCACTCCCCCCTTTATGGATCACAATAAATCAGGTCATTGCGCTGGTTCTGACCTTGGCAGATTCCCATGCTGACTTGGCATATACTGCAAGAGTATAGCAAGAACTGGATTTTGTATATGAGTTTTCGATTTACTTGATTGGCATTCCAAATTTCAGATTGAGGTGAGTTACAAATTCAGGAAAAATGGACTCAGACTGTAAAAAGAGAGCAGTTCTATAATTAAAGGTGCAAACTTTTAATTTAAAAAAGCACACAAGATATAAAAAGGAGCCCTGGAAACCAGACCTAAAGAGAAATCAATAAACCAGGAAACAGAAATGTTGATATTTTGAAGAGTCAGTCTAATCCTGCTGCTTCAGAGTAGCCTCTTAACTCGTCTACAGCTCTGCCTGTGCACAGTGGAAATTTGTTTTCCAGTCTGCTTTCCACTGGTGCTCAAGTATGGCATGGAGATGATGCATTTGGGATCTGGAGGGGAGGGAATGGCACTGCAAAAATCAGAAAAGACTTTCCTTTTCAGCCCAACAAGGGGACTTTTATCACCCAGCCAAGTTACCTGGAGAAGATAGGAGAATACAAATAGTTTAAGACTTAAAATTTTTAAAAAAAAGTACCCCTCAAGGAAGCAAGTGGTTAGTGGCTGGGTAAATATCGTCTGACGAGGTAGAGGAACTGGCAGAATCCTAGAAAATTAATAGGGTAGAGCATAGAATTCTGGGTTTCCAAACATGAAAAAAGTCATTATGAATAAGAAAATCCCATTGAATGCCATAGTCACAGAAAATGTTAAATTTCTGTAGCAATGGGAGACACTTGCTTTACACTTTTCCATGTATATGCACCAATGTGTAGTGCAAGGTCATGGCCCAGATCTTTGTAATTGATCAGTTTCAAGGTTTTCTTCTGTTGTCCATGTTGATAACTTGTCCTTTTTTTTTTTTTTTCCCCTCCTGAAGTTCCTGCCTGTGCCTGAGCTGATGCCTTTCCGTCTAACACGTCAGATTGTGCAGCTGATGTTGCCAATGAAGGAGTCTGGTCTCATTGACAGTGTGATGGCACATGCACTAAGAGCCTTTCGCACAGATCCAGACCTGCTCATCAACACCATGGATATTTTTGTAAAAGAGCCATGTCTGGATTGGAAGGTAATGCACCATTTCCTTTTATGTTCTTTTCAAATATTATTTATCATTTGTTTTGACTTTTGGCATCTGGATCCCAAGATTGAATTGAAGAGTGGTGCCTGACCAGGAAAGTGTTGCTTGCTGCCATTTGTTGTATTTAATTCTTTTATGTAACATTAGATTTTGTTGGCAGTTTCCCATGATGCAAACACTTTTTTGCCATACTCATAAATTATTGCACCTTGTTCATTAGTTTTCAAATTCACAAAAGTAGTATAAATTATAACGAGCTGTGGAGTCTGATAATTAAGAACATAAGAACATTCTATACTGGGTCAGACCAGGGGTCCATCAAGTCCAGCATCTTTTCTCCAACAGTGGCCAATCCAGGCCATAAGGACCTGGCAAATACCCCAAAACTAAGTCTATCCCATGCATCTGTTGCTAGTAATAGCAGTGACTATTTTCTAAGTCAACTTAATTAATAGCAGGTAATGGACTTCCCCCTCCAAGAACTTATCCAATCCTTTCTTAAACCCAGCTACTAATTGAACTAACCATGTCCTCTGGCAACCAAATTCCAGAGTTTAGTTGTGCGTTGAGTGAAAAAGGACTTTCTCCAATTAGTCTTAAATGTGCCACATGCTAACTTCATGGAGTGCCCCCTAGTCTTTCTATTATCCAAAAACGTAAATAACAGATTCACATTTACTTGTTCTATACCTCTCATGATTTTAAACACCTCTATCATATCCTCCCTCAGCTGTCTCTTCTCCAAGCTGAAAAGTCCTAACCTCTTTAGCCTTTCCTCATAGAGGAGCTGTTCCATCCCCTTTATCATTTTGGTTTCCCTTCTCTGTACCTTCTCCATCACAACTACACCTTTTTGAGGTGCGGTGACCCGAACTGTACGCAGTACTCTGTCAGACTTCATCTTGGAGCAATAAAGGGGTAGTATGATCACAATTTTATTCTCCATTCTTTTCCTAACAATTCCTAATAATGTTTACATTTTTGATCGCTACCGCCCACTGAAAAGAGGATTTCAAAGCATTGTCCACTTTGGCGCCCAAGTCCTTTTCCTGGGCAGTAACTCCTAATATAGACCTAACATTGAGTAGTAACCACAGTGTGGTTACTTTTTCCCAAATGCATCACTTTGCACTTGACCATATTAAATTTCATCTGCCATTTAAATCCCCAGTCTTCCAGCCTCACAAGAGCCTCCTGCAATTTTTCATAATCCACTTGTGATTTAACAACTTGGAATAATTTTGTATTGTCTGCAAAGGTAATAACTTCACTTGCTGTTCTTTTTTCTAGATCATTTAAATATAAAAAATCACTGGTCCCAGTACAGATCCTTGAGGCACACCACTGTTTGTTTTACTCTTTTCACTGAAAAACTGACCTTTTAGTCTTTCTTTCTGCTTCCTATCTTTTAACCAGTTTGCTATTCACAATAGGACATTGCCTCCTATCTCCTGACTTTTTAATTTTCTAAGGAGTCTCATGGCACACTTTGCCAGAAGATGTGGTAAAGGCAGTTAGTGTAGCTGGGTTTATAAAACATTTGGATAAGTTCCTGGAGAAGTCCATAAACTGGTATTAGTCATGGTGACTTAGGAAATAGCCACTGCTTATTACTGGCATCAATGGAATGGGATCTAGTTCATGTTTGAGTAGTTGCCAGGGTCTTACAGTCTCAATTGGCAACTGTTGGAAAAAGATGTGGGCTTGATGGTCTCTTGGTCTGACCCAGTAAGGCAACTTCTTATGTTCTTACCATGCCCCTTATATACTACCCTTAGGGGTGTTACTGCTACTGCTCTGCCTACCTCCTGTGCCCCTGATATACTTTCATGGGCATCTTGCTTCTGCTACGCCTTCCTGCCATGCCATAGCTGTATCAACTTAGGAGTACCTACCTGCTATATCCTCACTATACTACTTTAGGGTTCCTGCTGCCACATTCCTAGCTAACGTGCCATTTTAGGGGTTTCGCTGCACTGCTCTACTTACCTGCTATGCCCCTGATATGCCACCTTTGGAGTCTTGTTGCTACTATTCTTCCTACCTGCCATGCCCCATATTTACAACTTTAGAGGTCTTGCTGCTACCACTCTGCCTACCTGCTTTGCCCCAGTATATCACCTTGGGGGTCATGCTGTTAATACACCTACTTGTCATGCCAATTATTTACCAGCCTTTGGCAATGAATTCTGAGCTTAATTGTGCATTGAGTGAAAAATTAATTTTCTACAATTTTTTTTAATGTGCTACTTGCTAACTTCATAGTGTACCCCTCTAGTCCTTGTATTATTGGAACAAGTAAATAACCAATTGACATTTACCCGTTCAAGTCTTTTTATTATTTTACAGACCTCTCTCATATCCTCCCTCAGCTGTCTCTTCTCCAGGCTGAACAGCCCTAACCCAGCACTTAATGTAGCTGGATTTAAAAAAGGTTTGGAAAACTGGAGCAGAAGTCCATTACCAGCTATTAATGAAGCTGAGTTAGAAAATAGCCACTGCTATTACTAGCATCAGTAGCATGGGATAGACTTAGTTTTTGGGTACTTGCCAGGTTCATGTGGCCTGGTTTGGCCTCTGTTGGAAACAGGATGCTGGGCTTGATGGACCCTTGGTCTCACCCAGCATGGCATGTTCTTATGTAGTGCGATAAATAAATGATAAAATGTAAGTAGGATAGGTGGAAACTAGGTAGCACAGATTACTTTTCAGAGACTGCTTCAAAAAGGTGTTAAAGCAATTGAGATGGGCTTACAAAAGAGTCTCCTGCAAGCATAAATTTGGGTCAAAAAATCTTTATTTGAAAAGCAGATAACCAGTTCCAGGTTGAAACTCCAGGGGCCACAAAGGATAATGGAACTATAGTGGCCCCCTTTAGTTCAACATTTGTTAGCATCTAATAATGACTTCAGCTACTGTGAATAAATTTGTCTCCCTAGCACAGATTACCTTTTAAAGACTGCCTCAAAATGTAGTGTAGCAGTTGAGGCGAGGTACATGAAAACGGCAGGTAAGGTACAGGAGAAAAGTACACAATGGGCTGGAACCTTGCAAAGTCGTTACTGTTTAGAATTTCAGATCTCATCAACATCGTTTGTTAATTTGACTTGCTTTTCCACCAAGAGAATTCAAAGCGAGTTACAATTAATAGGCAAGATACATTATAATAGGTCAAGAAGTGAGCGAGAGAGAGAATATTTAATTAGTACATTGATGCCTAAGTTCTGGGAGGTTGAACTGAGTCGTGGCATGATAGGGGAAGTGAGCAGTGAGCGGGACTTTGTGTTTGGATTGATTATTCTGATTTGTTTAGAAGACCTGTGTAGGCAAGATAACGGGGTTTTCTTCATGACTTGGGAAGTATAGTTGACAGGAGCAGGACCATAGCCAGGCAATTTGATACCTATGGTGAAGTGAAAAAGTGCACCCTCACCATGAACACAACATATACCACCACAAGGCAGGAGCCTCTGTTAAATATAGAGAGCTTTAAATTCTATTTTTAATTTTGACCCAGTAGTTTCCTCCTGGTCCTTTGGGTCTCCAGCTCAATTGGGCCCAATATGAGGATCCTGGCACCATGAGCTTTATTTAAAAAATGTATAGTCCGCTATGCTCAGCTTTAGGTGGAATACAAAATTACATACAGATTACAACTCATAGCTATCAAAAGAGTCACAAACAAAATAAATATTTATATATCCATGCATCAAATATTATTCACCAGATTTAAATGTTAGGTATCTAATGTTGGAATAATGAGCATGGAAAATAATTTTTATCTGTATCTTATGGATAGATCAGAATTCTCAATATCATCAAACATCCAATGTACTTAATGTAAGAGGCTGGGAAACTGCCCATGAAGTTTCTCTTTAAAAATCTGATGGGCAGCCAGAACCATGAGTCCTTGCACACCCACAGACTTTGCGCCTGCTATCATAAAGCATATTCGGGAATTTCAAAATTAAATTCCAATATATTGCTTGCCAGTTCCACCCTCCCCCTTAAAGCCCTGCACTCCACACCAGTCTCACCCTCCCAAAACACAATTACAAATTATGCATTTAGAATATATGAAAAAGAACATTCAAAATACAGTCTTCTGAGGCAAAACTATTATAACATGCATATTATATTTACATGTACTGCTGTGGTGCCAACCTTGCAAAAAAGACTCTTGGAGCCCATATAGTATTAAGCCTGTCATAACACATGCTGGGTATGGGCTTGATCCTGAGAATGCTATGAGTAAACTGAATTACAATTTCAATACAGTAAACCTACTATACTAAAACGCACTAGCTGCCAGCACTCAAAAAAGTAAATATCCTACCTGTGAAAACACAGCACTGCAAAATATTACACCAGGTCCTAAAACGCCAATTCACCTTCAATTATGAAAACAGAACAAGCTAAGCTACTACAGATCCCTACACAGAAACAACAAGCTAGAAGAATCCCTTACCTGGATCAAACAATCAGAACAGAGAGACTCAAATACAGAATAAAGTGACCATAAAATAATAATAGAAACATGCAGACAAAAACTGAACTGGAAACTACAAGCCAAACTCTGTATACAGTACAAAATTGGAAAAGCAGAAAAATCACTATTCATCATAAAACAATAAAATCAAGAAATACAAAACATCAGTCATAATAGTAAAACCATACTAATAAAAATAATATATATTTCAAAATAGCTAATGAATAAGAACATCCAATAATTTAAAACTTATTAAACTTTTCCAAACATCAATAAGATATTTCAAAACAGCAGATACATCAAATAACACCCAATAATTTAAAAAATGTAAAGATTAAAAAAAGAATCCTTTGCGTTCCATACCTGGGAACTTGATTTCCAGATGCCCTGATATTTGTCATGGATTAACAGCAGAAAGTAGGAAATTGTTACATTCAAACTTCTCCTCCCTGTTTCCCATGCTTAACGTATATACTCATATATAAGTCGAAAACTTTTACCCCAAAAATCAGTCCTTAAAATCATGGTCGTTTTATCCACGGGTCAATCCACATTAATGCCAGTACTATAATTCAAGATGCATGATTGAATTGTTTGCGCGCTCCTCCTCCTGATCTCTTAACTCACGCGCTGCCATGAGAACAACGATGGCACTTGCAGTTACTAAGGTACAACCTCCCTCCTTATCCCATGGTGTTCCATTGAGGCATTCAGACAGCTTCTCCTCTGCACCCCTTCCCTATTTCTTATCTCACCCACTCGCTGCTATCAGAACAACGACGGGACTTGAGGCTGCACAGCACGTCCTCCCTCCTCCCAAGCGAGGGTCTGATTGGCACATTTAGAACCACGTGGTTCAAAGCGTGCCATTAGGACCCTGCGGGGGAGAAGGGAAAACACGCCTGAGCGACCACAAGTTCATTGTCATCTGGAGACTATATTCACATGTTTTGGACGTGCCCCCATATTCAAACTTTTTGGCGCAAGGTACACACTAAAGCCCAACTCAATACCAAACAAAAATTGCCCTCTAATCTGCACACCTGGTTATTTGGTGGACCCCTCTCAAGTGACATAAAGCCACAGTCCCCCCACCACCTTTTAATAGCAAAAACGGGCCTGCTAGGTAAAAAAGTTATTCTGTTAAACTGGATATCCATGGTAGCAGCATCTCCGGAAATTTGGTTCCAAAAGTTGATGCGCCTCTTTACTATGGAATTTTTATTGGCCAAGCAACAATCTCAGAAACAGCTGAACTTAGTAACAGAGGTGTGGGTACTGACTGAATATCTATCCCCCAACATCCGGGAAAACCTCAGACCCATACAGGTTCCATAGAACTGAGCAAATATTTATGAACTTAACCAAATACTCCACAAAGTTAGGGGAAATAGAAACTATTTCCAAACGAACTACTTTACTATCTATAGTGATTTCCTCTGTGATAATGACCCCAAAGTAACCCTGGAAGAGTTAGTAGATTCTCATTGACCCAGCTGTGGAAATCTGAAATGGGGGAGGGTAAGGGGATGAGGGGGGAGATTAAGATAAAAGCAATTTTCTTAAGTAATCAGTTTGTTTCTTAGTATGATTTCACCATTTCATAAGCCCCCCCCCTAGGTTTTACCCTCGACTTATCCACAGGTGACAAATAATTCTTCATTTTGAGGCCCAAAAAAGTCCCTCGACTTATACATGAGATAGACTTATACACAAGTATATAGGGTAATCTCAAGCACGTACACACTCGATCTCTGCTATGCTCCATCTCACGCGCATGCACACACACATACTCGCTGTCTGCCACACTTAATTTCACACATACACAGATGGGTGGGCACTCGCGCTCTGCCACGTACACACACGCACGCGTACTCGATCAGTATTATACACACACACACACACCCCCACACTCGCTCTCTGCTGTGCTCAGTTTCACACACACATGCACTCATTCTCTGCCATGCTCAGTCACGTGCGCACGCCACACACACACAAATTCACTCTTGCTGTCTGCCATGCTCAATCAGACACACTTGCCTCTCTCTGCCATATTCAGTCAAACACAAAAACGCTCTTTCTGTGCCATGCTCAATCACATATGCACACAGACCGCTCTCTCTCTCATTTCCCTCCTTCTGGAAGCACAAAGAGCAGTAGCAGCAGCCTCCAGTCCCAGGGCCCACCAGACTCTCCTCCTATTCTCAAGTTGGCACTGCTCCTGCTCCTAAAGCTGCATGTTTTGGCCTGCGGACCATGCTGCTCCTCATGCTTCTGTCTGGGAGGGAAGAGTGGAAAACTTAATTCTTCTGGCAGTCTCGCGAGCCGTGCTGCTCCTGCTGCTGAGTGCCGGACAGGAGAGGCACGCAATTAAATGCAGAGGGAGACATGTCCTGTGCAGGCCACCTTGGCGGGTCAGCAGCATTTGTATTTTTGTTCTGACAGCGTTTTCCCGCCTCGCTCTTCAAAGAGGATGCTAAGGGGAGGGGGGGGACACCATGAGCAGGCAGAGCAGTTCATCTTCTCCCGGCTGCGGCAGAGCTGTAGAGGACCAAGGTTTTATGGGGAGAAGGGAAGGCAACCTGTAAGCCACATTATGAGTGGCGCTCCATGGTGGTTGGCGCCTATGGCCGTGGCCATATTGGCCTTAGGATAGCTACAGCTCTGGACAGGAGTATGAGTCTGTGTTAGAGAGGATTAGGTGCTGTGCTTGCCATTGTTTATGATAATGGCTAAGACCAAACACTACCTCAAACAGCCAAGATTTTAGTAGTTTCCTGAAGGATAGGAGATTGGGGAACAGAGAGTTCCAGAAGGTTGGGGTAGAGCCAGCAAAGGTTCTGTTTCTAGTGTTGACTTAGAAGCAAGGTCCTCAGGGGTGGGGCCACAAGGAAGGCTTGCAACAGAGATTGGTGCTGCTGAAGTAGGATGGCGTTAGCTCATTAAGAGATTTATAGGTCAGGGTTATGATCTTGAGTTTGATCTGGTAGAGTGTTGATAACCAGTGTAGCCTCTTCAAGACTGGGTATTGTGGTACATAAGCTTGACCACCTTTATCAGGCAGGCAGTGAAATGCTGAATAAGCTGTAGGCAGCAGTTCAGGGTGTTGGGGATTCCTACAATACAGTTCATTACAGAATTGGCAGCGTGAATAGCAGTTATTAAGGAGGCATTGTCCAGTATCAGTTGGAATTGGTAGAGATGGAAGAAGGCAGATTTAGTTATTTCTTGGACCTGAGCTTCAACGAAGAGTTGGGAGCCTAGTAAGACTCCAAACATTTGAGCTGAACAGAAGAGTTGTTCCACTCAGAATTACTTTCAGAAGGGAGTGGTCAATGTCTTTTTTTCCCGATCCAGAAAATCTCTGTCTTTTGGGGGTTGAGTACTAGTTTATTGTGGAGTAAACAGTTTGAAATTTTCTCCAAGGATTTGTTGAGGTGAGTGGGTGGCAAAAATGTACAAAGGCCAAACATTTAGAAACCAAAAATGATTGTAGAAATGTAAAGTTTACCTTCTAATGGACTGGATGGTAAGCACTACATTTTTCTTTTTCAGAAAAATGAGCTGAAGCAGTTAAAGAAACTAGGAACCTGGACCAAGGAAGTGAACATAGCTGAAATAAACTGGTATCCAATGCAAAAAGTCAACTATGCCAAAAGGAAGTTAGCAGGGACTAATCCTGCAGTAATTACCTGGTAAGTCACTTTCTAAAGTACTTGAGGCTTTATAAATTGTTCCTAATCAGTAAACTATTGAACCTGAAAGAGCAGAAATTTTTATTACTTTATTAGCTTTTATTGTTCAGAAGGAACAGATGAATGTGCACAAGTGCAGAGAATTTTTTAGTACTAAAATTATTGGCAGAGTAAAATGTTTCCCATGCACAAGCAGAAAAAGCCAAGAGTTTAGTAGTTTCCTGAAGGAGCTGGTTAAGTAACTTATTAAAACCTTTTAATCTGTTCTTGACCATTTTCACAGTTCTTACTGTAGAGTTTAGCAGCTTATCCAGTTGATGGGGTCTCTGTTTTGTATGTCTTTCATTACCAGCAGCTCTGCATTTGTCAATTAGCACCCATTATGCCTGTGCTTAGGGCAGCAGGCTGGCTAAGATTTGCTGCCTTCCAACTCTGCTGAATGTGATTCAGAAGAGAACAACCCTCTGCAGACCCTTAGAGGAGGCAGGAGGGCGAAAGCACCAAAACTGTCTGAAGGCGTCAAAATCCTAAATCCGTCTCTGGTTACCAGTAACAGTACAAGGGAGATATTAATTTAATAGTGGAAAGAATAGTCTACATCAAGATCAAGACTTGTAGATTAATAGGTTATCTGAATTTATAATTGTTCTGGGTTTAATTTGCTGTAATTTATGACAATATCACACCATTGCATGTTCTGATTGCATTTATTAAAAGAAAAAAACAGTACATTCAGATAGTCTGAGCATGGAACCAGCCACAAAAAGGCAATGGTTCTATCTGTAAACTGTTCCTCTTCAAAGTTGAACATTGTTGCATCACTGGTGCAGATGTATTAAGCCCATGTTCAGAAGGCCGATGAACGACAAAGTTATCTGGTAAAGTTACCCAGATTACTGTATGTGAATGTTCAGCAGGACAAGTCTCCAGCTGAATGTACTAAGTTAAAATGATCTGGGTAAAGTTAGCTGGGTAACGTTTTCTACTCACATGCTTAACTAAACATGGGGAACAATACTGCTGGCCATAGCTGTGAGTTCACCCCGCGCTCCCCCCACCCATTCCACCAAGTGAAAAAATAAATAAAAGAAGCTGTGCAGAGCTAGAGTGACCTGAATCCCTTAAGTTCCCTGTACGTACCCGGATCAGTCCAGACCGTGGGATGAGCCTCCTTTCCAGCAGGTGGAGACAGAACAAAACTGAAAGGGTATCCTGTATGAGGACAGAGCCTATCCTGTAACCCTTCAGTATTTGTCTGTCTCAAGCAGGTGCAACAGCTCACCCTTCAGTCTCCTGATCTAGGGAAGTCAGCCTTCTTTTTCTTCCTTTCTTCTTGGATCAAGCAAGTACTTCTTCCTTAGGGATCTAGTTTGGTTTTCTTCCTATAAAAATAAATAAATAAATACTAAAAAGGGAATTTAGCTTTTCTTTTGTGCAGGAGACGGTCCCGTCTCCTGGCTTTTGCAGGACTCAGGGGGGCTTCGCTCCTTGTGCGGAGCATAGCCTGAGTCCGTGAGTGCTTCCATGTGTGGGGACCGAAGCTGGTGGTCCAGTTTTCGTCTCCTTCCCCTCTGGCTGCCTAGGGAGCTTAGAGCTCCATTGCTGTGCTCAGTCTGTGTTTGAAGAAAAAAAAAATAAGATCTCACTTTAAAAAGGAACAGCAATACAATTTATTGGCAAATTTTTAAATTTCTTACTTGCCTGGGATTTGAACCGGCAGGCAGGCAGGGGTCAGCAGGTTTCTCTCCCCTGCTTCACTTCTGCCGGCAGGCTGTCAATCAAGGCTATTTTTACTTTCTTTTTCTTCATCCGCGGCTCCTCTCAGTGCGGATGCTGCGGCCAGCAGCCTGCCTTGCCTGTGACCTCTGCTCAGCCTGCCTGCCGGGTGAGGAAGGTCCCTCCCCGACAGGGCAGCCAAATCCAGCGCAGGGATTGATTCCCCAGCGCATGGCCAGGCCGTTCCCGGGTCGGCAAAGCCCGGGAATGGCGGCCATTTTGGATTTTTCTGCAGCTCCCGTTTTGGATCTGCCTGGGGCTGGGGAGCTGGATTTTTTTGACTTACCCCCCGATTTGAGCTCCGAGGCCTCCCAGGACGTGGTCTTTCTTGCCGATGATTGTCTCCATCTTCCATGTCAATCAGTCAGTAGAGCTCCCAGCGTTCTCTCCAGAGGAGATTGCAGGTACCGCCGCCGGCAATCTTCGCAAACTGGATTTCAAAAGAGTTCTACTCAGGTATCTTCAAGTCACCAATGACTTTCGGGTCTCAGACCACCTCTTTGTCCTCTGGAGTGCTCCCAATCGGATCATACCGGCTTCTAAGACCACTATTGCGCGGTGGTTGAAGGAAGCCATTTCCTCGGCCTATTTTTGCCACGGTCGGGCAGTTCCGGAGGGCCTAAAAGCTCATTCGCTACGTTCTCAAGCTATTTCTTGGGCGGGAGAGTCAATCGCTCTCCTCGCACGAGATTTGCAGGGTGCCACATGAACGTCCCTTCATACTTTTGCTCGATACTACCTTCTAGATGTACAGGCTCTGGTTTTTTGGCTCTTTTGGGCGGCAAGTGCTTCGAGCGGGACTGTCTCGGTCCCACCCGGGATAGGGAAGCTTTGGTACATCCCACGGTCTGGACTGATCCGGGTACGTACAGGGAAAGGAAAATTAGTTCTTACCTGTTAATTTTCATTCCTGTAGTACCACGGATCAGTCCAGACGCCCTTCCCTGTTTGTCTTTCTTTTCTGTCCTCTCGAAGCTTGTTCTTGCAGATTCACAGATTTTGATACTTAATTCTTTGCAAAAATACTGAGCAATTACACCGGAAGCCTTGGTTGTTCAAGCACCAAGTATATGCAAGAGCGGTTAGTCCTACCGTGTTTCTTAGAATCATAAACACCATTAGATGTGGTGATATATGTAATTTATGAAACCTTCCTCTTCTTTCCTCAAAAATTTTCTTTTAAAAAAATTTCCATCTAGTTTAAATTAGATTCCTATAGATTAATTTAGGATTGGAGACACTTGCTGTACAATGTTGATTGGTATCAACACATTCATTGAAGACTTTAAAATCTAAATAGGAGGTGATATCGTGTATTATTGAATTAAAAAATACTAGCAGTCAAAAGTCTCCCCAAGATTGCCTCCTCATTTGCCTTCTCTTCCCCCCCCCTGCTGTTAGTGCAAGGCAAACCAAGATACCATCCTGCCAGTGTATATGTAGTGATATAGTAGATGTTGACAGATAAGGATTATTTGGCCCAACCAATCTGCTCAGTTATTCCTGCCTATACTACTCTTGCTAAGGATATATCCCAGTTGTCAGCTGTATACTTTTGCCTATACTGTTCTAGCTGTAGTCCTCTCCCTTCCTTAGCTCCATGCACTGCACTAGAAATATATCCCACCTGTTAGCAGTACATGCAAGATATTGCTCTTCCTTGTGTCCTAAGATATGAAGTGTAGACGAGTCATCCTTCAGTCCATGCTAGGAAATGTGCTAAATTCTCCCTGCCTCTCCCCTTCCCCTCCTGCCAATTCTATCTAATAATATACCAAAGCTTTATTGCCCTTCATGTCTCTGTCTCTTTTTGGCCCTCTACTTTTCCAGGTGATAGAATGATTATGGAAACTTATATGGTCAAATAGGTACTCCCTCTACCCCCGCATAAGGCCCTTCACAACCTACTCTTACCATGACGAGGAATATTAAAACCTGAATTACTATCTTATTAAAGTAGAAGGATGCTCAAATAATGTAGGGCCTTCACTTTAGCTCCCCTTCTTCAACCCATCATCTCCCCATCATATCTCACCCTGTTTGCCCTGATATACCCAAGATTCAGGTGTAGCTTTTCCTGCACTGCAGGTCAAATTACTCCAGCAAGACTAAGTTCTTTGATTTCTAAGTTTACAAATCCTAGAAGCAAATGGAGTACTAGCACATAGTGGTGGCACAGGCAGTCCACTACTACCCTACGAACAAATAGAGCAAAGTGGAACAGAGAGTAGTTCCAAATGTCCGCAGCTTTATTTAGTATTATTCAAATACGATGCAATCTAATACAATTTGTATCATACAAGATCACTCTCAAACACCAAACGATCTGAACACATCTCACCAATCCTCAAAAATCTACACTGGCTATCCATCCCTCACAGAATTCATTACAAAGCCCCAACACTCATCCACAAAGCACTATACACCGATAAATTCTACTGGATGAGCCATATCATGCACTTCCAACCTGCCCAGAGAACACTCCGCTCCACCAACACTGGACTCATTCCAACTCCCCCACTAAAAATGACCCACCTAACCTCAACAAGAGCCATAACAGTCGCAGGTCCAACACTCTGGAACAAAGCATATCCTACAACCACACACACCCCAACACCAATCACACGAAAACGAGCCCACCCCCCCAAAAAAAAAAAACCAGACACAGCACTACTCCTCCCACATCACCGCAAAAATCACACATAATGGCCAACCCGCTACAAATCAAGTCTTCTTGTTTCACAGGCTACCATACTACAATGTATTTCAACAGCACTGTTATAAGCAACAATTTTTTCACCATCTCTACCACAATTTGCAATGCCCTCCTCTCAATTATATTATCATATATGCTACAAAACTATAAGGTCCACACTCCTTCTACCATAATACAAATTGCCAAAGATACTCTTATTTCTAAGATTATCATGTTACAAAATTCCCCATGCTACAGGTTTCAGGATACATGTTATAATGGCTTCACTTCCTCTCCTATAATACATAATGCCAAAGCTACCCTTGCTACAAATTTACTCATGTTCCATAGTTACTCATGTCACAAAGTTTTATTGTAAAGAAGAAATCTAAGCTAATAGATTCCATTGATACTAGTTGAACATCGGTATAGAAAAACAAACAAATAAAAATAAATTAAACGCATCCCATCACCAATTACGACAGTTTGTCTCTTTTACACACGGCCCTTGTCGCTCGTTCCCCATAACTCAATAGCCTTGTGATCAGCTCTGCGGCCATGGTCAATTCAAGTCCCTCCGCTGGGGCTACCAGCCCGACTTTGGTATCCTAACCTTTGGCAGTGCAAGGCCCATGCCTTTCACTCCTGTACTCACCTGCCAGCCTGTGGGCTGGCCCTATGGCAGCCATATTCATAGAGGATCCCAGTTGAAGCTAGTGGGCTCTGCCAGTATCCCAGGCGACTTGCCTTCCATGCTAATGCCATGGGTGACTCGCCCCTCCACTGAACCCAAGGGAAGTGTAGAGAGGCTCCCACCATAAGCAAGGACAGCGGCTTAACATGTCCTCACTCAATCCCCATTACTGCAGCTAGAAAAAAAAACACTTCTACTTTCAGAATGTAGTGAAAGGAATTCAATAAAACGTCAAGTCAAATGTCGGAAATATGTATTCCAGCAGCCTGATATAGGCCCAGGCAGTCGAGATCGATGAGGTCGTGCGCAGTCACCAAACCACCCAACCAAAGCACAGATTTGGACAATTCCCAGTTGGCCTATCTCTGTAATTTATCAGTGGCTTTGAGATTCTTTTCTCCCCACCAAACTCAACAAGAGATTATGTATGTTGGCCCAGATCAGAGTTGCCTCCGAGAAGATAGACCGAATTTGGAGCATGTCTGCTATCATGTGGGTAATCAAATCCTTTTTGCTGACCGAGCAAAGATCATGCCCATCTTGGTTAATCATCTTGGCCTCAAAATAGCTGGAATCAGCTGAAATCATTGCATTTCCCTACCCCCCAACCAGCACATTCTGACTCCTCTGGTAATAAGTTGAAAATGCTTGCCCCGGGGGCTGTTCCATGTTCGCCTACTAACCCAGAAGATGAAAGAATGACTGCAAAGCCATACTGGCTTCAGGCAGTCTGGAAGAAGAAAAAGTTACTTTGTTTGAAGCTGGTGAATGGGATCGCTATCACACCAATCCTTGCTGCCCCTATCTATTGCTGACCTTATGACTATACCACTTCCCTCGGAACATTTTTATTTAATTTATTTATTTAACTCTTTTCTATACCGACCTTCATTGTCATAACCTTTATATCAGTAAAGCACCCAATGGGCTTAATTTCGGGCAGTGCGCCTTGGGAGACTGCAGGGTGCTTGCACCAATCCTGAATAAGTGGGTTAAGCCCAACTGCTGCTGCCCATTTCTTAAGGACTGCCCCAAATTGGAATTATGACAGTTATTTTGGTTGATGCACAGTTCCTGTGCATCAACCAAAATAACCTTGCTTTGGGCTGAACTTGCAGGAATCTGTGCATTGGCTATGAAGTAGGTAGCCGCCCCAGGACCACACTGGAAGCAGACCTGTTGGCCCCTGCTAAGCTGATCGGTCTTAGATTTTTGAATGTGCAAGATTACCTTGCTGTCCAAAATTTTCAATTCCTGTCACAGAAGGCCGGAAGAATGACATGCTAGGGGAACTAACTCACCTGTAGGGCTTGAAAAAAGGCAAAGGAAAACACTATCCAGAACAATACAGCCTCCGCAAGTGACAAGAACTGTGCAGGTACTGATCTTAGCTTCCCTGGCAAAACCCTGCACTAGCTTCTTAATGAGGAAAGATTTTGTTGGGTCCTTCTGTCCACTCAGCCTCGTGAAGGACACTGTCTTTGCCATGCTTGCTACCAGGCTGAAATAAATCCAGCCCACATGCCTAACACATGTGATGAAGTCCACAAGTTGACTAGAAGCCACAGGAAGTGGTCTGTGATATCACTGCTGGAAATGGACCTCCCAGAATTGTCTCCAGCCCCTCATATACGACTGTCATATACTTGGAGCCAGAGATGCCTTCTACAGCTCAATATTCCATGTAGGATAATGTCCCAGAGAAGGGTTGGCACTCAGGTAGGCCACTCTTCTGCTTCTGGAGCCAGAAACCTGAAAAGAGACCACTAGGATTAAGCATCAGCTATGCCATTCAAAGTACTTGGAACATGCCTAGCAGTTAATGAATATTCAGGAGAAGGTATTTTAGAACCAGTACTCTAAGGAGCTCAACAATATCCCGATGTTTCATTGTCTGCCTATTAACGGCCTCTATTACACCCATATTGTTAGAACATATTACTACTCTGTTAGCCAGACCTTGGTTCCTTATGAGTAAGGCCACTATGAGAATCCAACCCAGTGACCTCCATTCATGTAGCCATGGGGCAGCACACCAAACTCCCTGGAAATACACCCCAAAATCCACCCTACCAGATGCATCAGTAAAAAAAAAAAATCCTTGATTTAAAAAAGTGAGCATCTGCCAGATACAAAGGTCATTAAAATCCTCCAGAAAATGGGACCATGCCTTCATGTCCACTTTCACAAGCCTAATTATGTGGATGAAATGAATGGTACTAGAAATGCCCCCGATTAGGCTGACTAACCTAATGAAAACCCTGCCTGTAGGAATGACCCTGCAAGCAACGTTCAGCTGACCCATAAGGGTCTATACTTGGCACAAGATCATTTTTTTTAACTTGTATTGCTCTGCAGAGTTCATCCCTCAGCTTCCTTACTTTCTTCAGAGGAAATCATCAAATTCAAATCCAACTCAATACCCAAGAAGGTCTTAACTACTACCTTCTGCTAATGGAATGCCCAAATTATGTGTGATCTTGCAGAAAGATGAGAGAAGCTTCTTGCAAGACCCCCAGGCTATTAAAAGAAAATCATCCAGGTAATGGATAAGGCTCCTTTGACTGGACACCTTCCCTGTCACTCACTGCACAAAGGTGCTGAAGATCTCAAAATAGGCACAGGATATGGAGCAGCCCATCGGCATGCATTTGTCAAAATGGTGAGAGGATTTCTATCTAAATCCTAGCAGATAAAAGGCCATCAGGGTTAATGGGGAGCAGGCGGAAAGCCAACTCGATATCTGCCTTTGCCATGAGGGCCCTCACACAAGTCTTTTGGAGCAACAGTCTAGCCTGATCAAAGGACGCATACTGAACCTTGCAAACTTCTAGGTTGTCACCTCTCCCGGAGGAGTTAGAGGGTTTCTGGATATTCTGGGATTTTCCCAGTTCTTCCTTTGGGACCACCCCAAGGGGGGAATTCACTAAATTAGAGAATGGAGCCTACAGAAATGGACATGCCCTTAAAGGAGCATGCATGAGAAGCCCCCAGAACAGTAAAATGGTCCAGTCCCAGCTGCCTGGTCCTGGTCCACCTTAACACAAGGCATTATGGGTACCATGTGGCTCCCAGAGC
This sequence comes from Rhinatrema bivittatum, assembly GCF_901001135.1. Classification (NCBI taxonomy): domain Eukaryota; kingdom Metazoa; phylum Chordata; class Amphibia; order Gymnophiona; family Rhinatrematidae; genus Rhinatrema; species Rhinatrema bivittatum. The sequence goes on along the minus strand of NC_042616.1, from coordinate 623,022,404 downwards.
AGGATGTAACATTGGCTCAGAAGGCAACAGAGAGAAGCCTGAGAATATAGCTCCTTCCATAAAACTATGAAGAAGCCCTTGAGCATAGGAATGCTTAATGTTTTGTGGATATGAATGCGTTTGTGAATAATAAAGATTTGAAGCACTGTAAATAGAAAGCACTGAGAAAAGCCTTGACTGCTTGTGTTGTGCCATGTAGCCACCCACCCTAAGCTGATTTCTTTGCTTAGCTTCTCGCGGACAATGCCTGCATGCAAGTAGGCAGATAAGAACATAAGAAAATATGATATGCCATACTGGGTCAGACCAAGGGTCCAACAAGCCCAGCATCCTGTTTCCAGCAGTGGCCAATTCAAGTCACAAATACCTGCCAAGTATCCAAACATTAAATAGATCTCAAGCTACTATTGCTTATTAATTAATAGCAGTTTATGGATTTTTTCCTCTAGGAACTTATCCAAACCTTTTTTAAACCCAGTTACACTAACTGCTATAACCAAATCCTCTGGCAATGAATTCCAGAGCTTAACTATGTGCTGAGTGAAAAAAAAATTTTTTTTATTTGTTTTAAATGAGCTACTTCCTAACTTCATGGCATGCCCCCCCCCCCCCCCCCCCTTAGTCATTCTATTACCTGAGAGAGTAAATATCCAATTTACATAAACCTGTTCAAGTCCTTTCATGATTTTGTAGACTTCTATCATATCTCTCCTCAGTCATCTCTTCTCCAAACCTAACAGCCCTAACTTCTTTAGCCTTTCCTCATAGGGGAGCTATTCTATGACTCTTATCATTTTGGTTGCCCTTCTCTGCACTTTTGCCAGTGCAATTAGATCTTATTTTGAGCTGCAGCGACCAGAATTGCAGCTCAACACAGTATTCAAGGTGCGGTCTTACCATGGAGTGATACAGAGGCATTGGGATATCCACAGTTTTATTTGTCATTCCTCCCTAAAAATTCCTAACATTCTGTTTTTTGACCACCACAGCATACTGAGTCAGTGATTTCTTAGCATTTCATCGTCCATCTCATCATTTTGGCCAGGTGGACAGTAGTATACTTCTATCGCTCTACTCTTCCCCAACATACATAAACACTTGATTGTGCATTTAGTCTCTTGCAGGATCTTTATCCTGTTGGACTCTGACATTCCACACATAAGGCGCCACCTCACAACCAAGTAGCTCCTCTCTATCATTGCAGTATAATTTGTACCCTGGTATAGTACTATCCCATTGGTTATCCTCTTTCCGCCATGTCTCTGAGATGCCAATTAAGTCTGTCATTCACTGCTACACACTAACTCTCCCATCTTACTTCTTAGACTTCTGGCATTGGCATACAAACATGTTTTTTGTTTGTATTAACATTCTGCTTTTCAGTTGACAGAGATAAATTGGAATCTTTTAACTTGGATGAGTCTTTAAATATAGGCACTTGGACTACTTTTCTTATTATTGGAAACTCTCTGCTGGGATGCTCTAACTCTAATGCTTCATTAGTATCCTTCGAAGATACCTCCCTCCAAACCATACACTGCTGAGTGACTGTCTGCTTTCCCTTTTGATTTAGTTTAAAAGCTGCTCTATCTCCTTTTTAAAGGTTAGCACCAGTAGCCTGGTTCCACGCTGATTAAGGTGGAGCCCATCCCTTCAGAAAAGACTCTCCCTTCCCCAAAAGGTTCCTCATTTCCTTACAAAACTGAATCCCTCTTTCCTGCACCATCGTCTCATCCATTGAGACTCCAGAGCTCTGCCTGCCTCTGGGGACCTGTGCCTGGAACAGGGAGCATTTCAGAGAATGCTACCTTGGAGGTTCTGCATTTCAGCTTTCTACCTAAGAATCTAAATTTGGCTTCCAGAACATCCCTCCCACATTTTCCTATGTCGATGCCCACATGTCCCACGACAGACGGCTACTCCTCAGCACTGTCTAAAATCCTATCTAGGTGATGCGTGAGGTCTGCCACCTTCTCACCAGGTAGACGTTGCCAGGCGATCCTCATGCCCACCAGCCACCCAGCTGTTGACATTCCTAATAATCGAATCACCAACTATGATGACCGACTTCAGCCTTCCCTCCTGAGCAATAGCCCTGGGAGACGTATCCTCTGAGTGAGAGCAGAGCGCACCACCTGGAGAGCAGGTCTTTGCTACAGGATCATCTAATGCTGCACCAGATTGATGCTTTCTGATAGGAGACCTTCCTCCTCCACGGCAGTACCAGGATTGCCAGACTGAAGTTGGGACTTGGCTACTATGTCACTGAACGTCTCATTTGTATACCTCTCTGTCTGCCTCAGTTCCTCCAGATCTGTCATTCTAGCCGCCAGAGATCAGACTCATTCTCTGAGAGACAGGAGCTCTTTGCACCGGGTGCACACATACAATTTTTCACTGGTGGGTAAAAAAAAAAAATCATACATGTGACATTCTATACAGAAGACTGGGAGGCCCCCTTTTTGCTGCTGGACTGCTGCCGCCTTCTTAAATTCGTTCAGTTCTTAGTTAAGTTTAGGTTGCTATGGGAGTAGGAATGAATACAATTAGGGTCCTTTACATGTTTTAGTGTATTCACTATTTAACTGGTAGTGCCCTACAAGAGAATGATTAAACTCTTGATAAGGTGTGGGGAATTTCAGAATTTAAGTTAAAAGGCTGACTTTTTTTTTTTTAGTGTGAAAATATCACCTGCCTATAAATTAAAGGATAAGCTAGGGGTGGGAAGGAGGGAAAGACAAACACACAAACTCCTGGTTTTTGCCTGCCCTCTGACTAGCTATTTAATACTGACACCCAAACACACTAAAGAATATACCCAAATAGCGTACTTCTCCCTAAAACATTTAAGTTCTAAAATTTCCCCAAGCAGTACTTTCCGATTCTTTTCAGTCACCAGCAAGGTGATCCTCTCCTTTGAGTGCATATTTTACCCTCTCTGATAATTTCTCACCTTTACAAGGAATCCTAAAGCCATCCTTAAAACCCTCAAAGAGGACCTGCACCACTGCCTTGTTTGGGAAAAGAATTAGCCAGCCAGGCATCCTTATCTAGCCTGACTGAGGATACTGCTTTGGTTAGAAAGTCCATTGATCTGAGCTACCACCACCTGGTTCTCCCTGCCACACCAAGGAGGACAGGCTCATGCTGATGGCACCTGGAAAGGGAGTAGGCACCATAACATCTGGAACAAATGTGCCTGAATTTACCCAGGGACCTTCTGCATTGGTTAGCATTGAAATGTCTCCATATGGCAAGCCTGGATCTGCATTGTGCTCTAGGGATACTGTCCCTGCTTCCGCCATCCCAGACTGCTCGTCCAGCCCCAAAAAGAAGCAGGACATGCAGTTGGCATTTTCTTAAGCCTTATTTCTATCTTTCAAGATCCCCACGCGTCTGACCTATCTTTGACCTGCCATTTTCGAAAATGCTCATAGTCATTCTGCCATACCTTCTGTGCGCTCTGATTATGAGATCCATTTATTTGAGAAGGTTAGGGTACAATTCAGGCTTCTTACTGCCCAGTACCCCACTATAGCCAAGAAGGCTAGAATTCAATTGCTGATTGACTGGAAGACTTTATGCTTCCTCCTCTTCTTCTTTTCCCCTTTGCTTTTTTCTTCTTTCCCTTCATCTGTGTCCTGAAATTCATTAGCTAGGAGGGAGAGAATATGTCAATATATTCTCTCTTGAGTATCTTCCTAATGGGCAGCGATGTTGCTCTTCCTCCTGCTTCGGGCCACGACTGCACGACCTTGCCTTCTTCCCCGCACTTCCTCTCCCGGGCTGCAGGGGGCAGGAAGAAGAAAAGGCTATGCAGTTGCCGGTTTCAGACCCCCGTGGCACTGTAGGCGGCCGCCCAGTGCTTCCACCGCTCATGGCCCGGAGGCCTCCCTCCTCTTCTAGCACGAGCAGAACGGGCTCCGCTCGAGGCCACCAACTTTCCCTGCTGTCACCCGGGGCGGACAGCACTCCACCCCCCCTTAGTACGCCACTGCTGGGGGGGTCCTGCGTCCCCCCAGCAAAGTGTGGGGGAGGAGTCTGACTGCTCGGACCTCCCTCTGTTGCCAGCAGTCGTCGTCTTTGTTCCACAGCTGTAGAACCCCAGCCTCCTGCTCTCTGAGAGCTGCCTGCCATTTTTTTCAAAAGTGCAAGCTTCTTTTCCCTTGCCCTGGTCCTCTTTGCTTCCATTGTGCTGCTGAGCTGTCCCCTTCTTGCACCGGTGAAGGAAAGAAAGTGCCTCCCACTCATCCCCAATAGGTTACGTTAGGTCTGGCCCAGGGACTGCCTGTCTGGGAGAAGGCAAGGGTGCCAAAGGATGGAGAGGCAGGAAAAAGAAGACTGCTGAAACCAACTGCAATGAGAGGGAGCCATGTGGAGGAATGGCCGTCTGCAAGGAAAAAAAACGGCAAGCAAGCTGGCCAACTGCTGAGAAAAGAATCTGGCTTTGGTAGCAGGGTCTTAAGTAGAGCTGAATGAACTAACTCCGCCCCCTCCTGCTCTGATTTCATTGGTGATCCCTCACTGACCTCCCCATCCCTCTCCATGCTGCTGAGTGGCACTTAGTGCCATAGGGAAGACAGCAAAGAAGCAGAGAGAGGGATAAGGGACCACATGGCTCGCGGAGGTGCCCTGGCCTTGCTATGGCCGCCCAGCTCAGCACTGGGCTCTCAGAATAGTTACTAAAGTGTCACCATTGAGCAATGTAAACTCAGAGACAACAGTACATTCAGAAGGACTGGCTTCATGAACCTGGCTTAAATGTGTTCCCTTGGATCCGCATGTCATAGATACTGGTTCTGCTAGACTTAAGAGAGGTCAGGCCTCATAATCCACTAAAATGTAGCTAGGCTGTGCACAGATGTCAGTGCACAAACTTGAGTAAAAATATATATATACAGCTTAGCATACCTCCATGCAAATTAAGGCATTATCTATTACTCCCCCGGGCAGAGAGGTGCGTAGGCTTAACTCATGTTTTCCTAACACTGGAAATCTGGTCAAAGGTAAAGATACTGGGGCTAGTGTAAGTCCATGGTCTGAACCTGGAATCTTTGGTGAGGGGATCTGAATGCATAAAAGATGATTTGTGGCAGTTTGCTGCACATAACCTATGAGCACAAACTTTATGCTCTTAATTTTCATGCTCCTAACTCACGTTTTGTGCTCAATTTTTAGGACCACACGTTGTATGCAGATAAATCATGTGTAGCCCCACATATGTAACCTTACTTGCATGGGTGAGGCCATAAAAGAATGTATAGTTCTTTGGGGCAGGGACCCCGGCTAGCTCTTCTTTGCACCCCTTTCCCAGGGAGTGATGATTCTTGGGTTGGGTGAAAGGTTTACTTACAGGGCCCAGTGGAGGGTTGCCCAGCCTCCTTCCTGATATATCTCTTCACTGTCTGCTAGGTGCCAAAAATCACACAGGGCAAACTAGGTTAGTATCCAAAATAAAACTTTACTGTTCAAAAGTTAAGTAAATAATGACACAATAAATATGAATCCAGCACCACAGTCTGTCTGTCTTTGGTTACAGCCTTTACCCTCTGTCTCTGCGGAAGTCTTGTTTACAGGCAAGTGCACCATCCACCCTCCTGGATTAGGTAAAATGGTGGTCCCTGGGGGAAGGGTAACCCTAAGATGGCCAAAATCCTGTCCTTGCACAGAGTAAATCCTCTCTCTCCCCCAGGGGGTGAAGACTCTGGATGGATGTCCTCAAAATCTTTGTGGTCCTTTTGGGTTTCTCACAGTCTCAGTCCTGTGGATCGCTGATGGGAGGGATCCCTGGATGCAAATAACTTACCCTGCTCCAAATGCAGGAAGTAAGGAGCAACCAAAACAATCTTCCTCCTGGATCTTTAACTTAATTTCAGTTAAGGGAAAGGAACATTACCACCAGAGTTACTCCTCACAATGGGTCACCACCTCTGAGGGCCTATACCTGAGCGTCCCAGACACAGGGTTCCCCATGCCCTGGATCCAAAATAGGCCCAGGTGTGCAGTAAGGCTCCTACCACAAAAAAAATCTCAAATGCCTGAAAACAACTCAGAGGGGGATATCCCTACCAGCCAGAGAGTAGACTGGAAGGAAAACCCTCCCGACCCTGATCACTCCCCCCAGCCAAGGTTTGCCTGTCTCCTCTGACTGGGCCTGGAGAAATAAAGGCACCGCCTCCTGACTCTATACAAATCATAAGGGACTGCTCTGTTATAAAGCCTTTCAGGGGGACGGCCAATCCCACAAGAGCAGCTGAAATATGAATATCATCTTTCCCCTCAAATGCTACCCTTTTTAGTGAGCATGTTAAGGAAATATGTGCTGAAATACAGCACACGTTTGCCATCACTGCCCTAGGTGAGCATGAAGTCAAACTCCAGTCCTCGAGTGCCACAAACAGACCAGGTTTTCAGGATATCCACAATGAATGTGTCCGATAAAGGTTTGCATGCACGGCCTCCATTGTATGCAAATCTATCTCATGCATATTCATTGTGGATATCCGGAAAACCAGGCCTGTTTGTGGCACTCGAGGACTGGAGTTTGCCATCACTGATCTGATGTAATAGAACAGGAGTTTGGCTAATAGTGGCCTCAGCAGGCCACTATTAGCCAAACTATTTGCTGTATTTCTTTTTACAGAGAAGATTAGGAGGAGGGAAGAATAAACAGCTCTTACTTTGTCTTATTAGATTTTTACCCCTCTTCCATACTAGGAAGCCAGTAGAACTTGCATTCAGAAGTTCCCTTGTTTGCATTTTAGTGATGAGCTACGGCTGGGACATGAGAAGTCGAGTGCCTACAAAGAGATGGTCGCTGTGGCTAGGGGAGACAAAGCATACAACATTCGAGCCAGAGAACCTGAGGATGGGCTTACTGAGGAGACCCAAGTGAAGTGCCTCCTGGACCAAGCTACAGACCCTAACATCCTGGGCAGAGCCTGGCAAGGATGGGAGCCCTGGATGTAAAGCACAACAGGCAACTTAATTTTTTTGTGAAATTAACAAAAATGTTACCCTAAGCCATGCTCCTTTTCTCACATTTGAAAGGAACAGCAGTCTGTTTAAATACTGTTTCAGGTATCAGGACTGTAGCATAAATTCATCAAATATGAAAGTTGAGTAATTGCTCTTTACAATACAGCACTAAAGGTGTATGTGCAGTGCTTGAAAGACAACGCCAGTGCCAAGGAAGCAAATCAAGGAGGACGCTGAACAGTGCGCGCGTTTACTGTCGTCAATACTGCTAGTGACCAAGCGTTGTGGAAACACTGATCAGAGGAGAAACAATTGTAAAAATAAATTTCTAAAAACTGAATGCAGATAATGAATTCAAAGAAATATATCATATCCAGAGAAAAACAAATTGTAGATCAACTTAAAACTTGTGATTTCTGATTGCTTTTCTGTCAACTGATCACATGATTTATGGCTTATTCGAATTAGTGCAATAACTGTTGATTCTGGGGACTCTGAGCACAAGATATAGCATAGTAACTAATATCAACAAAAATGTAACCATTTTAGAAGAATTAAAAAAAATCTTTGATAATGTGTGTCACCAGAAATATTTTGTTCATTTAAAATAATTTCACAGATAATACAGTTGATTTGTTTTTCTGTTACATAATAAATTGTTTAGTTGCTTTCTCACCAGTTCCTGTCTGGGCCCTCCCTTCCCCACCCCGCCATATCTCCACTAGGCAATAAAATTGTAGTTATGAATGACTGTGTTAGAATTTGTCAAGTCATAGCCTTTGGTTTCATTGAAGTCATCAGAAAATGAATTATGCTGATAGTGCCTATACACAGCACTACTCCTGTGGCACATGCTAAGGACCACCTCAGTATAATTAGAAGCTAAATAGAATATTTAGACTTGATTACAATAGTTAACTTATGTTTTGGAAATGTAGTCATGGATTTCCTAAAAATCTTATTTCAAAAACTTGATTGGTATGGTTGCCCTTTTTGAAATAAGGTCAGAAATCTCAAACAGTAAAACAAACACTTCAGACTCTTACAGCAGTAATTCAGTTTCTACTCTGACAGCCTCCTGAAAGGTTATGAACTGCTTCTGCTGGGATTGTTACATAACTAGCACTTTGACTGGTTTGTTCTTGCATGACTGTTTTGCTCATTTTACATAAAGTGCATTTTACATAAATTTCTGCATCAGCATATCAAAGTATTTGTAACAGCAATTCCCTCTGCTTCAGTTTGAGCTTTAGACCAAGTTTAGAAGCATTTGATACTAGCACATATGAAATTGAAGCATAGAATAATTAAAACATTTCAGATGTGTGCATATTTGGTTGAAGGCCAGTGGTTGGATTTAAACGAGCAGTGTGCTGTTTGCACAGTGTCTTGTGTACTGCTAAATAGAATCTTTCTCACCTAGAACAGCGTTTTCTGGATACATTAATCTTTCATATATCCTAATTTGGTGAGCCTTGGATATGTCTGCTGATGAAGGCAAATGCTGAAGTGCTTGCCAAGCTTTGACACTTTTCTGTGTACACCCTTACAGGGTACCAGTTAAAACCAAAAGATTTCTTTTGTTGGGGAGAGGGAAACAGCTTTGATCAGTCATGTTCAGTGTGAATGTTCATTTTATTTGTCTTCTAAATTCTTTCAATATCTTTTACATAAATTACATAAATAAAAATGCTGGAATTTTATATATATATGAGTTCTCTTTGTGGAAGTATGCTGGGACTTGTCAAGCCAGTCCAAAAGTCATGCCATAAACACTACGATCAGGTTATTGAATGCAATAAACAGTCACGTGAGGGGTCTAAATTGCATTCAGAAATCGAATTGATGACTGGATCAGAATAGTGAATTACCCATTTGCAAATACTTCTGGTGTTTGTCCTTGAGTACTTTGACCTGTAAGCTGGAGAATGACTGATAACCTATTAGAAGTTTGAAGACAAAAAGAGTACACCACATGATAGGGCACTGTAACTTTATTTGGATAATGTAGTTAAAAGAAGTGACTAAAAAGTAAGACAATATACAATGCCTTGTACAAGCCTTCACACTGTTGCACATTTTGTCACATTCTGCTGTCTAAAAAATACAAATATGCATTAAAGTAAGAATTTGTTTCACTGATCTACACAACATACTCTATACATTCATTCAGGCCAATCCAATAAAGCCGCGTGGAAAACGGACACTCAGTGTTGAGCGCCTGCTTTCCTAACACGCGCCCACCCATCTCTCCTGGGCACACGATAGAATATTTAAATGAGTGGTCACGCTGTCGAGGAGGCACTAGGGACAAATGTGCACCCAGGAGAGGTGGCTGTCAGTGGGTTAGGAAAACGTAGGCTCAATTTTATGAGCGTCCATTTTCCTAATCTGGGCATAGCCACGAGTTAGGAAAAGGGATGCTCTTTAATTGAGCATCCCTTTTCCTAACCTGAACTCTAGAACACTTTATTTTTTAAATTTAAACCTTTTGGTTCCTCTGATTTAATATCACCACGATATTAAATCGGAGGATGTACAAAAAAGCCCCATCAAACATGTATTTGCATGTGATGAGCACTATTAGTTTTGCGGGTGGGGGGGGGGGGGTTGAACGCGCTTAACCCCCTTAAGGATTAAGGGGTTATGGACGCGCATCCAAAACTTGCGTCCAACCGCAGCTTAAACAGTGAGCTTGGCTGAGCGCACTTTATTGGATCGGCTGGACTGTGAATAGAAATATTTCAGTAGTAATTAAGAATAATAAAAACAAGGAAGCTCCAAGGAAAATTGACAGATGATGCCAGTTGTTTGAGGAATTATGGGTGAGATCATTCAAGAACTGGTCAGTGCTTCTCCATCATTGCTGGTAAAGCTGTAGGTTGTAACTTTTGACTCTATTTGGGAAGCCCTGGTTAAATTGGATGCTACCATGCAAGGTTCACCTAAGGATCTTAACTGTTTAGCTCAAAGAGTTAATGGCTTGATGCTTTTACAGAATTCATCTGTGAGAAAGAGAACTAGTAAAGTTGACGTTCTGGAGAAGGATGTTAAAGAACTGAATATTGCTAATTCAAAAGTAGTTCAAGATAAGTTAACATACTTTCAGAAAATGGAATATTTTGAAAACTTTACTCTATCTTTGAATTTGCATCTACTGAATTTTCCAAAGTCCATGTTTTTATCTGCTAAAGATCTGTTTAAGAAATATTTTGTGGAGGTGTTAGGAATGTCCTTGGACTCAAAACCTCTATTAGTAGAATTTTCTATTTACCATTCAAGAAATCTGAAGAGGTATTAAGGTTGCAGGCAGGTACAGCGGCATTTTCTAGACAGTCTTAATGTCTCAGCTTTGTTGGAACATTCGGACTTGGAAATTCAAGAAAGAGCAACACTGCTGATGAAGCTTGTTTTTGAGCAAGATATGAGTGCAATTTTGAGACTGTATTTCAGGAAGGCCCAATTGCTTTTTTTTTTTTTTTTTAACCAGTGGATATGGATTTATCTTGATGTGGCCAAAACTACACAAGAGTAGAGAAAACGTTTCTTGGCTATGAGACCGGAAATGTGGACCATAGCTGCCCATATCTATCTACATTAGCCCTGCAAACGTCTGATTTTTTTTTTTTATATACTGTCAAGTACCCCCCACCCTGGTTTTTGTAATTTCCTCCTTCAGTTATATTGTAAACCGGCATGATGTACCCACGAATGTCGATATATAAAAGCTAATAAATAAATAAAGTACTTCGGGCCTTTCTGGATGTAAATGGTATTTTTGGGACTTACAAACTGAGCAATGAGTTTGGTCAACATTAATGCAACGCATAATTTATTAGCTGGGTGTAACGCTTATTTCTTTTCATGATGTCTACTTCTTAATTTGCGCTCTGTATTTTGGTCCTTCCCCCCTGATATTCCCCCCCCCCAATAGGCTGGTAGTTCCATTTAAGGGTATAATCTTGTAATATTTGTTATTATGAGAACTGTAAATTTCTTTCCCTTGGATTCTCCCTGTTTCTGTACAAGCATTTTTTTGTCTTAAATTCTGTTGAAATTGATAAAAAGTTTAAAACAAAAAAACACAAGTCTTGATTACACAAGCCTTCACACCCTTTGTCACAGCAAACCCAAATTAGCTCTGGTTCAAAAAATGATGTTAAGGCCCAATAAGTTGGAGCCCACCTGTGTCCAATCACAGTAGTTGATTCTGGATAAAGAATCAAGTGTTTCTGTTTTATGAAGTGAATGTGAAGCAAATGTTAAAACATGCCAAATAAGGAGCTGCCAAGAGAACTCTAGGATAATGCTATTCAAAAGTATAGATTAGGGGGAAGGCTATGATAAACTTTTAATGTCTGAATATACCAAGTTGGCATCTCCAAGACACTGCCGCCAAAGTCAGTAGCCGTGGGTTAAGGAAATTGTTGCAGGAGATCACTGTGAGGCCTGAGATCACTTAAAAAAGAACTACGGGGCTAGGGAAAATGTTGACTGCTCAACAATGTCAAGATTATACCGCAGATATGGCCTGGTACGGGAGTGGCAAGAAGGAAGCCACTGCTGAAGAATAGTCATTTGATGTGCCACACAACATTTGTAAAGAAATTCTTGGGTTCATCGCATGCACGTGAAAGAAGGTTCTGTGGTCTGATCAGACCAAAGTGGAACTTTTTGGTCTCTATGCTAAGTGATATATGTGGCGTAAAACAAACTCAGCAATCATCACCCTAACCCCTCCCTACAGTAAAGCATGGTGGCGGTAGTATTATATTGTGGGGACAGGGACGCTTGTGAAGATTGAAGGAAAGAATGATGGTGCAAATTACAGGCAGATACTGGAGGAAAACCTATTCTAGTCTGCCATAGACCTGGTACTGGGGAAAAGATTCACCTTTAAGCAGGACAGTTATCCTGAATATAAAGCAAAAGCAACAATGGTGAAGCTGAGCAAGAAGAAAGTGAATGTCTTCAAGTGACCTAGTCAAATTCCAAACCTGAATCAATAGAAAATTTGCAACAAGATTTAAGACTGCAGTCTACAGACTATCCCCAGCCAACTTGAAAGAGCTTGAGCTCTTCTGACAAGAAATGGGCCAAACCTGCACCATTCCACTGTGCAAACTTGGTGAGCACTTATCCTGATTGACTCATGGCTATTATTACTACCGAAAGAGCTTTCACCATGTATCGAGTTTAGTGCTGTCAAGACTTTTTTATTTTTTTAATTCTTACAGTAATTACTTTTTAAATATTTATAGAATTGTTCTTTCATGATGAAAATTAAGTATGTTGTATAGATCAGTGAAACAAGCTCCTATTTTAATGCATTTTGATTTGTATTTTTACCCAGAAGAATGTGAAAAATGTGTGTGGAGATTTTTACAAGGCACTTTATATTTGCAAACTGGAAACAATTTGTGTGCATGTGTTTACCATCCCCAGCCTTAGAGTAGTCCCAGAAATGTAATTCAATGCCGAGGTCTTGCTGCTGCATCCAAAAGTATCATGAGTTATAGACCGCTCTCTCGATTGCTTTGTTAGGCACTGCTGTATAATTAGGTGCCCTGGAGGCACAAATGTAATTCTGTATCAACAAAAGAAGTGAATTGCACCAGGTATTGTGATTTGCCAAATATCAACCATAAATGGTGTATTCAGGAGAATATTTTGGGCAGGCAAACATATGTTTGGCACAGTTTAGAGAAAAAAATCTGGACAGGGAAAGTATGCAGGTGGAGGAGCCATGATAAAGCTTCCATTAACACCCTCGTTTCTGTCCCTGAATCACCCCATAGTCAGTCACCCCACGTACTACTTCTGAGAGCTAAGAGAAACTTTATGGGTGTTATGATTGGGCGATCGCCAGGTGTGGTTAACACCTGCAGGAGTGACAGGATAGAGAGAACAGGAGTCACAGTGAAGTCTCTGACAATGGCTAGAGAGGAATCTCTGGTGCTGCTGGAGGAGTCTCTGATACCAGGTGCTGGCTGGAAGGAGTCTCTGATACCAGGTGCTGGCTGGAAGGAGTCTGTGGTGCTGGGAGCTGACTGGAAGGAGTCTGGTGCAGGCTGGAGGAGTCTCTGATACCAGGTGCTGGCTGGAAGGAGTCTGTGGTGCTGGGAGCTGGCTGGAAAGGAGTCTCTGGAACAGGGTGTGTGGGAGAAAGGGTGAGCTTCGTGATACACTGGAACAGCATGGGGGTATGCGTGGATGCTAGTGCAGGTAAATGTGAGCTGAACACTGGAACTGAGTGCAGGTAAGGGTGTACGCAGGTTAGCGTGCAGGTAAGTGTGAGACTTCACTGTAGGTACGTGTGAACTGGAATGAGAGAACCAAGAGAGCAGGACAGACAATGACTGGACTAGACAAAACCAAGACAAGACTTACATTGAACAGAAAACACAAATGCCCAAAGGCAGCAAGGCATGGAGACAGGGCAGGGAGCCCAAAGGCAGCAAGGCAGGGAACCAGGACAGGAAGCCCGAAGGCAGCAAGGCAGAACAGAAGGGCAGAGCCCCAGACCACGGAAGAAGACAGGAAGCGAGACGCCAGTAGGCACACAGAAGGAAACAGGAGGCTAGAGCAGGGAGCCCAAAGGAGCTCGATGCCGAAGCACTGAGGCATTGGCTAGGTGGGGTTAAGTAGGAAGTCCAGGTCATGGAGCAGATAGGTAGGACAGACTGGGCAGCCAAGAGAGCGTGCTCGTGAGGGACCTCTGGTGGCGAGGAGGCTGCATAGCAGCCATAGTCGTAACAATGAGTTTCTGTTTTTGCTGCATCGTTCCCACTGTCATTTCCTTCCACAGAAATTCATGGAAATCAGCCTGAGATACCTTCTTTCCTCTTACTGTATCATATTCCATTCATATGAGATATGCAAAACGTCTAAACCAAGATATCATCTCAGCAGCTGTTTTTGCTGCTTTTAAAGGGACAATACCAGGCTATGGCAGAGATACACAGCACCCCGCTCCATTACCAGCTACACAGATATCCTAACAATCTCACCAACCACCCATGGCCCCTCCCTACCATACATACACATTTCTCACAGACATAGAGGGGTCAATTTTCAAAGATTTGCTAAGCAGATAAGGTAACTTTAACTGGTTATCTTTTAGAGAAAATTTCAACTGAACCTAGCCGGATAGATTTGTAGCTGAAAATTCCTCTAAATCTAGCTCATCAAAACGTGAGCAGCTAGATTTTGGACAGCTATTGGTGCAGTTGCGATTGGTTACCCACTTAAATATAACCAGTTCCTACTGCAAATCAGTGTTAAGTCACAAGCCCACACCTGGAGCCATCTCTCTTTTGCCTCACTAAATTGGGACTTGTTAATTTAGGGAGTCAATTTTAGCCAGTCAGGATGGGGAAATGTCTAAAAGCAGAGGTTTAACTGGCTAACTCCAGAATTCAGTCATTAAACCTTTTGAAACCTGACCCTATGCTGCCCATGCCTCCATTACATGCCCGCTTCCATATTCCTATATTCATACTCTTAAATCACACCACTAAACCTATCAAGAAAGACTCAGAAATGGAGTGTGTGGCAGAGTGATTATATTTTCCTTCCTTAACCTGTGCAGGACCAGGTAGATGCCTTATCCACCTTAAATTCCACAGAGAGAGCGAGAGCTCTGTGGGCAAGACCTTGCTGGGCAGGGAGAGACCTGAGGATGGGACCAGCTGGGAACAGGAGGCCCCAGCATCTCCAGGAGAAGGCAGCTCCTATAACATATTGTGATCTAAGTTGAAGCTGTGAGTACAATGCTGTGAAGGTAAGCAGTCTACATGCTATGTTGTGAATGCTGTTTTGAAGTGCTATAATAAAGCTGAAATCTTGTGTAAAAGAGGCTGGAGGCAGTGTGGCGTATCTCTCCCGCCTGAAGTTACTCAGCTATCCCACAAAGTGAAAATTTGATATTTTTACCAATTTAAAAAATATTACATTTTCATTCTTTGTTTGCCTATCTGGAGGCTGCCATCTCTAATGCTGGTAAGGGGGGATTCTTTCTGCCTCTGATAGCCACCTCCTCCCTCAAGAGGTCCTTACACTTCTCCAGACAATCCTCTCCCTGGCAGATCAAGGGGTCCTTGTAGCATTCTCAGACCAGACATTGGTTTCACAATTCAAGAAGGAGTGAGGGTTATTTTGGGGGCCAAAGAGCTAGATCCTTTAGCAGGTTCCAGTCCTTTTGATCATCCAATAGAGGAGGAAATGAAGGGCTGTTCAGGGGCTGTTGGTACATCCCAGGGCTCCAATGAAGGTTTCAAGACCCAGTTTCCAGAGGCGAGGATAAGCAGATGATTATCAGAATTCTTCCAGAGATGGGTCCAAATAACCACAGATCAATGGGTCCTGGAAATCATTTGGGCAGCTATGCCTTGAAGTTTTCCCGCCCTTTAGCAGTGCTTTTATGGTTTCCCCTTGTTGTTATATCTGAAAGAGAGAAGCGGTTTGAGGGACTCTGTTGTCTTCTCAACATAGCAGTTCCTCGTGTTCAATGGGGTCACTTCACTATTCAATTTACTTTGTAGTTTCCCAAAAGAAGAGGGTTCCTTTCATCATATTCTAGATCTGAAACAAATCAACAGAACCCTAAAGATGTCCCATTTCAGAATGGAAACCATAAGCTTAGTGATTCTGGCAGGGAGACAGTGAATTCCTAACATCCTTGGATCTGACAGAGGCATATCTCCATATTGTGATAAGGCAGTGCTGCATCTGGTGGTTGTCGGGCTGCCCCCGTGAATCACCACCCTTATCTTCATAGCCAGACCAGCCGCACTCCCTCTCTGCTCAGCACGGCAGAACACCACCAATACTCGCCCCGACTGGACGCCACCGGATGCCATGCAGCACAACACCACCAGCATCTGATCTCTGCGCCTCTGATATTGGGCCATTTAAAGGGATTGTGGTGCCTGCAACCCCTATTGCTGACATCCCTGGCATTGTCCTATATAAGGGCATCTCCCCTGAAGCACCTTGCCTCAGCAATAGGTTCAGCTACATTTGTAGTGTGTGTTGCTACCAGCCTTCATCCCCGTCTTTTCCAGTTCCTGTCTGACCTTCCTGCTCCTGCCTTGCCTACCTCCCCTATCCATTCCTCTTCCTTTCCCTCAGACAGATACCTGATCTTGACCTTTGCCTGGACACGTGACATGGCTGACCACTGCCTGCCACTGACCATTGTCTAGACACGCGATACGCCTGATCGCTGCCTGCCTATAACCCTAGCTCAGCCTTGGACCACATCTCCAGTTATCAGCAGAGACCCTCACCCTAAGTCCTGCCGGCTCCGGCACTCAAAGGCTCAACCCAAGGGGAACATGGGCTGGTAAAGGTGAAGTTCCTGACTGATTTCTGCTTTGCCTGGATCCGCCTGCTGATGGTGAGAACCTGCAGGGCTTCTCCCTCCAGGTAGAGCCAATCTCTCCTCAGCCTAAGAGTCCACAGATACAACATTTTTCTGAGGCCATGGACTTGGCCTTGCTCCAAGCCATTCCTGTTATAGCTCGCAGGCTGCAGGATTAACAGGGTGCTTTGGAGCTTCTGGCCGCAGTGATGGATTGCCTCACTACTTGCTTGGATGCCTGGCCTATACTAGGGCCGTGCCCTCTCCGACACTCAACTGGCTGGTTCCTTGGCAACCAGCTCCATTGCAGTGAGCAGGGGTTCCCAAACGGTGTCAGAGATTTCTCAATGAGTGCAGGAAGCATTTTCAGCTGCAGGCTCCACTTTCATGATTACAAATCCATGGTGACATATATTCTTTCTTTGCTGGATGGAACAACACTAGCCTGGGCCTCCTCCCCTCTGGGAACAAGGGGACCCCTCCTGCTCAACCTCCAGAGGTTTATGTAACAATTACACTCCATTTTCGAGGAACCAGGCCAAGCAGCTGTAATGGCCGCTGATCTACTCCATCTCTGCCAGGGTTCCCAAACTCTAAACGAGTATGTGATGGAATTTAGAACTTTGGCCTCCAAGCTCAACTGGTGGGAGGACAGCCTGTTTATCATCTTCCTGGAAGGCCTCTCGGGGAAGATTAAGGATGAGGTTGCCATCCAGTAGCTCCCCACCTCACTGGAGGCCCTCCTTGCCCTAACTGGCAAGATAGATGTATGGTTGCAGGAAAGGGTTTGGGAGACCCATCCGGTATACAGAAGTATTTCCTTGGCACTATGTTTCCAATACCAGCTCTCACCTGCTACCGCCTTACCCTTGGCCTTTCCGCCTCCCCTGGAGGAACTGATGCAACCAGGATGCTGCCGCCTAGCCCCAGAAAAGAGGATCCATTGAAGACAACAGGACCTCTGTCTCTACTGTGTGACTCAAGACCACCTCCTGGCTCACTGCTCCCAGGGGTCAGGAAAGAGCAATGCCTAGGGTCCTTCGGGGAGATGACTCTAGGCCTTATGGCCCCGACTCCCCAATTTCTCTTTTCGTTTGCCCTGGAACTGGGCCCAACGACTTTCTCCACCCAAGCCTTTATGTACTCCAGTTCCAGGGGAAACCTTATTTTGCACAAATTGGTTGATCAGCTGCAAATATCCACTGTCCAGATGACTCCTCTACAAATATCATCTATGGAGATCCACTCCCGAGACAGGTTACCCAGACCCCACTGTGCCTCTAGCTTTATGTACCAGTCTCTTACACTCAGAGAAGATCAGCTTCCATGTCATCCCCAGAGCCATTAACCCCATCAGACTTTAATTGGTCTACCCTGGAGCTCGCCCGCTGGGGACATGGATGTACAGGCTCCTGCCTGGCACCTGTAGTGCCTTCTTACCCAGTAACCATGAGTTTCCACCCTTCTGGGCCTCCCTCCTCAATATGCAGATTATAAATGTCTTTTCTAAGAGGGCTGAGATCCTGCCTCCTCATTGCACGTACAACTGCAGTATCTTATCCTTGGAATTTCTCCCTATACGGATTCCAGAGTGCAGTTTGTTTCCTAAAATACTTTTACCCTAATCAACTATGCTATTCTTAACATATAGTATCACACTTCCACCCATTTTATCTGCCCTGTCACATTAATATAATTTGCACCCTTTATCACAGTATTCCATTGGTTATCCTTCTACCAGATATCTGAGATACTTATTATTGCTATATCTTCCTTTAGTGCCATACATTCTAACTTTCCAATCTTATTTTTCAGACTTCTGGCATTTGCATACAGACATGCTATTTTTCAAATCTATGCTCTTCCCTAAGCATTGGTTGGCTAGGTAGTGGTTTTTTGGAATTTCCATCATTTAGGATAAAGCATTTGACTGAAACCCATGATGTAGTTTTTTCTATAGTAGGTCCTACTTTGTGGAATGTGTTGTCACAATATTTGCTGCTTACAGCAGATAATCAAACATTTAAGAAGGGGTTGAAGGTGTGCTTTTTTTAGGTTGGCTTTTGGCAATGACCTCTAATGCATGATCCTTTACTCATCTGATGCTTTGTATGCTATACAATGTTATTAGTGATGCATTTGTTGGTGTTTTGATTTCTTTCTCTGCCTGTATGTTTTTACTTAGTGGGCTATTGTGAATATCTGTCATTTTTATTCTCTTTTTTTGTTTTGATGTCTCATATTATATTTTTTTATTATATGGTTTTCTGGAATCTACCATGTACAGTGGATATGAGTGGAATAGATATCTTTTAATAAAGTTTATTTTTACTTCTGTTTTTATATGTCCCACAATCTGCTTCTTATCAGATGATACTGGCAGCTTGGAGTCATTTTTATTTGCATGCTCTGTATTTAAATACATATGAAATTTTCCAGCTTCTACAACCACCTCGCTATCAGGACATTCTAAATTACTTGGTTTGCCAGTAACTTTGGAAGATACAGAAGTTTCTTCAGCAGTCAAATCTGAATGCCACACTGAGCCCTGATTATCCCCTTTCCACCTTCTTTAAACCTTCTCACCTTTGCAATTTTACAAGATGCCATCAAATCAATCACTGGCTTTCCCTATCGGGCAACTATCTGAGAAAAAGCCTTTGACAGAGCCCATTCCCTGGAATCCAGGATGTTTCAGATGAAGAAATCTGACTGAACAGACTCTACTCCTACTATGTGTAATGCTAAGATGGATCTCACATTCTTCTCTATCCAATCCAAAAGAAAAAATGCTTTCACTGAAACCTGAGAGCTTTCAGTTCCCCCTTGGTAGTTTACATATGCTAGGACTGTTTCATAGTCCGATAGAATCCTGAGCACCTGATTCCAGAGGAGAGAGACAAACTGTAGGAGGGTCACTCATATCACTCTGTTCTCTAACCGCCTACCTTCCAAGTTCCCTGAGCAACCAGACCCTGACAATGAGCCCCTTAACTTGACAGACTGGCATCTGTTGTTGCTGTTATCTATAGAGGAGACTTGAGATCCATTCCCTTATTTAACTTCTCGAGAGTCAACCACCCATTAAAGCTGACCATGACATGTTCTGGAACTGAAAGCCTCAATGTGTATTTCTGAGAAACCAGATCCCACTTGGTCAACAGGGCTTTTCTGTAATGGTCTCATCCAAGACCTTACCAAAGGGCACTGCCAAGGAACCATCAGCTGAAGATATCTTTAGTCCATTGGCCTGCAGTACTTAACAAGGTTTGCACCAGACTTTGACGCTTTTGAATCCTTTGCTCTCTTAATTGAACAGAACCTCTACTCATGTTAAAAAATGCTCCAAGATACTCCAAGGACTGAGAAGACAGCCCAGTTCCTGTAGTGATTGCATCACCATAGCTATAACTGTCTTGCTTTCCTGAACTGTCTTGGCATGAATTAACCAATCATCCAGATATGGATGAACCAAAATTTCTTCCAGATGAAAATATGCCACCACCACCACCACCTTTGATAAGGTTCTTGGAGCAATAGTTGAACTGAAAATGGTTGCCTAACACTGCAAAACAAAAAAATTGCTGATGCTACTGCCTGTTGTATCTGTGGACCCTAGGGCTGAGGTGAGATTGGCTCTATCTGCCGGGAGGAGCTCTGCAGGTTCTCACAATCAGCAAGAGGACCCAGGCAAAGCAGAGACCAGTCAGGATCTTCACCTTTACCAGCCCATGTTCCCCTATGTTGAGCCTTTGGGTGCTGGGGCCAGCAGGACTTAGGAAAGGGTTTCTTCTGATGACTGGAGACATGATCCAAGGCTGGGCTAGGGTCATAGGCAGGCAACAATCAGGCTTGTCAAATGTCCAGGCAATGGTCAGTGGCAGGCAGCAGTCAGTCATGTCGAGGTCCAGCAATGCTCAAAGGCAGGCAACAGTAAGGTGTATCAAGTTTCAGGTAAAGGTCAAGATCAGGAGAGGGAAATGATATATCCAAGGGAGAGGAAGAACAGATAGGGCTAAGGCAGGCAGGCTAGGCAGGAGAAGGATGGGGAGACAGGGACTGGAGCAAGCTGGACAACGAAGACTGGAACAGGCTGGAACAAAGGCTGGTAGCAACACACACTACAAATGTAGCTAGACCTGTTGCTGATATAAGGTGCATCAGGGGAACTGCTCTTATATATGGGAGTGCCAGTATCCTGGGAATTAGAGGGAACTTACTGATACTTAGTGTACAGAAGAGGGGGAACATGAGATTATACAGGCTTTTCTTTTTTGATTGATTCAAGATAGAGTAATAGGACCTCATCTCTGATCAGCTGTGAGAGAGGGAGTGCAGAGGAACCGAAGATGTGAATCAGAAAGCAAGCTGATGATTCAGCGCTGCAGAACTGTGAGCTATATGTTCACACATTTCGGACCAGAAATATTTTCACAATCAACCATAGTATCTTACAACACACAAAACTTATACAGTAGCGCATACGCTAATGAAATGACAAAAATATGTACACAAAACGTGAACTTTCAGAAGAACTGGAGTCCTGAAAAATATAATAGAAAAATCGAATTAAGAAGCCAAGTTCTTTGTTTGAAAGTGAGGTGTTTACTTTATTCTTGTTTCCAAATACATGTTTCTCTGATACAGTTGTGTTAAATAGTTTTGAAAACCTACAAAAAGAAAATAAATAGTGGAAGGTATAATTTGATGTTAGAAACTTGATTAAAAAAGAAAAAATAGAAGTTTAAAGAAAGGTGCATGGAAAAGGAAACACTTGCTTATTGACATCTTTTGAGTGAACTGCTCTGAGTTTCTCTGTAAAAGGATGCTTCTTTCTCAAAAAATCAAAAGAACAATTATTAAATGTATTTTATTAATATTTATTCAATAAAATTCAGCAAATTCCTTTATTTGTGTTTATTATTATAGTAGACACAGTCGTATTCACTAAATTTAACTAAATTAAATTTTATTTTGATAGAAGCGTTTCTCTCCTAGCTGCGAAGAAACTCACTGTGTAGGTGGTATTCCCATTCATATTCTCCAATGAAGGAACGGTGAATATTAAAACCAGAGTTTTATTTAAATTTGGCATCGTATAGAGGGGGAATTTGCCTCTCCCATTCCTACCCTGTGGGGAGTGAGTTATTTATATTCAAACTTTTATGTACTGTACATTCAGCAAAAGTTGACTGGAACAGTGCACAATCTATAATAGAATCATCATTAAAAAAAGGCTGCACACTTTAGACCCAATTCAGAGCTAAATGAAAAGAGGACCAACCCTCTTATCAATTTTAGCAGTGTCCCCCCCCCCTCCCCCACCACACACCTCCCCGGGAATAACCAGGCCTTTACCCACTTCCTGGAGGCCAATTATTTAAATTCAAGCTTAACATACAACTGGACAGAATTCCATAATTCAGGACCCCTCACAGAGATCACTTTCTTCCTACACCCCACTGTATGCTCCTCTTTAACAGCTGGAATCAGGAAACAAACTCCCTGTGCAGAATGTAAGTTCCTGTTAGGCACATAGGGCTTAACCAGCTGTTTAAGATATCCCGGCCCAAACCAGTCTTGAGCTTAAACATCAGTTCCAATAGCGAGCAGTCTGTCTGCCCTGAAAATACACGTCAGCGTGCCGATGTCACAATGCATGTCAGCGTGCCGATGTCACAATGCATGTCAGCGTGCCGATGTCACAATGCTAGCCTTTCCAGTCAGATAGGGACTCTGCGCACACTATATAGTACTGTTTGAGCTTCTGTCCTGTGGATATCACAATGCTAATTTCTCCCACTCAGTCAGGGACCCATTCCACACCATATACTGTACGGTTTAAGCTTACTAATTGGTATAGTTTTATGTTTTGCTCTGCTGAGATCTTCTTTGGATTGGCAGAATGTAAATGACAATAAATTTAAAAAAATTAAATTAATCTATTATAATTCTCCTGCCAGTTAAGAGCGAAGGTCAGATTGACTGCATGGGAGAGGGGGGAGTTAAAGCAGTGGGTCCCAACCTGTTTTCTGTGGACTGCTAGTGATTTATGAGGCCAACACTGGGGCTCTGTAGGAAAGAAAAGTAATTCAAGACTTATTCCTGAGAGTAACTAGCAATGGCAAGCAGTAGTTGCCCAAATGGGTCAAGATATCTGAGTGGTTGCAACAATAAGCTGAGTTAGAGAGGGAGAGAGCACTGGGGACAGGGTTGTGGTGGAGAGAGGAGTACGGACGGGTAAGTGGGGGAGATTGGTGGGAGTAGGGGGAGAGAGTGATGGGACAGGCCCAGGGGTCCATGAAACATTTGGATGCTCAAAAGGGATCTAAACACCTAAAGATTTTGACAAGTCCTGAGTTAAAGGGGATCAGCCGACAGGACAGGAGGGATTGAAATGCAGGTCTCTGCTAGTCAAAAAAATAATTTTGCCCAACGTTTTATTCTGAAGAGCACACTTTTTCACGTTGACCAGCAGAGGGTGCCACTTACTGTACTATACTGTCTGTATCCTTTGTGCTGATTCTTAACCTGAAGCTCAGCTGTAGCTACTGCAGCAGGAGGTCAGTAAATGGAAAGATGATCTGCTCACTAAATCTTAAAAGCATCTTTCTGCATTGCAAGAACAGATCCTTCAGGAAATGGAGGTACATTGTAAAAGGTGCTGGCTGTACTGGTGATCTCTCCTTAGTGTGTGCTTCCATGTTCTTGATGAACGGAATAAAAATGTTTTCACGACTTGGCAAATGTATCATCTTTTTCTTCATTGATAGTGACGTGGACTAAGGTTGTTTGACAAGATGCTCTGTTGTTTTCCAACTGTCTATATACAACACAAGGCACGTGGCATCACGCTACTTAGTTTGGAAGTGGAAACCTTTACAATGTGTCCTTCAGGTTCCTACAACAAAGAACCAATGTCTCATTCCATCAGTATTATTACTGTCCTAAGTGTGAGCAGGACTTGCCTTACATGGTATGTTTGTTAACCAAAGAACAGATGCTACATCTTGTTTTGAATGTTCGCTGCTATTTGTAGATTTAGTGAATGAAGAGCATCCCATCTACAAATATCCAGTCTTAGTAGAAAATCTGTTTTTAAACATATCTTGAAAAAAAAATCTAACTCTTTTCTCAGCTTCAAATGCTAACCCCTTTCTACATGAATAAAGCCATCAGATATTTCCGTGCATCATAACACCTCTCAGCCTACGCATTTCTGGTGTGAATAGGCGTCACAGACTATTATATGTTCTTGCCTATTCTTGCACCTTTTTCCTTCTAAATTTAATGGGTGAGCTCAAAGTAACACACTAAATATTCTACCAGGTAGTTTTCTTCTCTCCTCAATGAGCATTTCAAGTGTCCATATTTTTAGGCCTAAATACACAAATTTACACTTCTTACATTAAAAAGTAATGTTTGGTATGCCAGGCTGCTTATTATGCTGACTTTAGCAAAGCTGACCAAGGTTTTCACAGCATCTTCTAAATCTTAAGAAATAGTACAACCAACACTAAACCCTGTGCAATTTAAATGTCTTCCGCTGATGATTGGGGGCAGCTGGAACTGGATGTTTTCCTTCAAAGATTAATGCTGTTTTTTTAGCCAGCTGGGAGTTGTCTGCATTACATGGCTAGAACCAGAACATTTATCGGTCATCACTAAAAGGTAGACTTTAAAAGGAGCCGCGATCATTTTATAACCTATGCGCATCAGCCCGGCCACACGTGTAACCCCTGGTTTTTACCCGTGCAGCCCTTTTAAAATCGGGCCTTTACTGTTTTACTTCCTTGGGACCAGGTCCTCTCATGTAATCTCAGCAGCTTCAATTATTTGCACAAACAATAAGTATGTTCTATTTTAGGAGCCACTTTGAAATCCAAGTTGTGTTAATGCTGTGAATTTGTTACACAGCATCATTTGGATGTAGATGTCATTTTATACCTCATGCAAAAAGGGCAGGGCAATATGATGCAAGTATAATCCAAGGTAAATCTGCATTCAGGAATAAAGTCCTATATATATTTCTAAATGAAATAAATTCTATCTGTTTGTATTTCACATAATTGTGGGATCATGTCATAAACCATATGTGATTATAATAATGCAAAAAAGTGGTGAATTATGGATGTTCAGTTCCTGTAACGCTGAATTTCCTGACATTTGAACCTTTATCTTTGATCCATCTTTCTTTAGTACAGCATGCCCTGGCAACTAGGTTTTCATCCAAAAATATGCAGAGTTAGGCATTTTGAGTGTAGAAATCTAAGGGCAAAATTCTATTTTTGCGAGGGAGAACTAGCAATTACCAAACAATAGATGACCTTCAGCTAGTCAGTCAATGTGACAGAGCCGTTGGGAAAGCTAATTATATACTTGGGTGAATAAAGACCTATCACTAGTAGAAAGAAGGAAGTAACATTATCGCTGCGCATATCGCTGTTGAGATAAGTGGACAGGCTGGATTGGCCAAATTATATTTATCTACCATCACTGGCTATGTAACTATGACCCCACCTGGAGTAAGATCTCTAGATAGATACAAGGGAAAGAAGAGATGTGATGATGTGATACAACCATTCAAATATCTAGTAGACTTTAATAAAGTACCAGAAGCTAGAAATTTACTACAGGGCAAAAAGAAGACAACAGATTCACTATAGCAGCACAATAGGAAGACTATGTGGGCACCATGATCCTTATCTGCTGACATCTATTTTCTATAATAGTTAACAACTGTCTTGAAAGGGGCTGGAAATCTAGAGAGGATTCCCAATGACATCACAGACCACGGAACTTAAACTTTCTTCAGTATCACCAGGACCCTGAGGATTACATATGGAACAATTTTAGGATTAGATTTGTGCATCGATATTGATGACCATTTTTAAATCTAGTACGCCAGTGCTTTACAATTGATGAATATGTGTGTTATCTTTGTAGGCTGGAACAGATTAAACTGAGTGTCTTTGGCATTGGCCCTAGGGTGACTTAATGGGTAAGAAACTGGTTACGTGAGAAGCGACAAAGAGTAACGATAAACGAAGTTTACTTCACGGAGACAGGCATTACTACTGGTTTACCACAGAGATCGGTCTTTGGACTGGTTCTTTTCAACAATTTCGCAAGCGATATTGCAGAAGTACTATCCAAAAAGGTTTGACTTTTTATGAATGATACCAAAATCTGTAGCCAGGTAGACAGCCAGGAAGGTGTGGAAAACATGAGGAGAGGGGGTCTAGCAAAGCTTGAGGAATGTATAGAGTCTGGCAGCTAAGATTTAATGCATTTGGGCTGAAAAAAAAAAAGAGGAGGAGCAGTACATTAAGGGATGAAATTCTTCTACGCATGAAACAAGAGTGGGATCTGGGGGTGATCAAATCTAATCATGTTAAGATGTCCAAACAGGTGGCTACATAGGGCGAGGAATGGTCAGCAGAAAAAGAGAAGTGATAATGCCCTGTAGAAGTCCATGGTAAGAAGGACCGATGCTAGCTTTTTTGCTGCCCTATGTGAACAATTAGTGTGCTGCTCCCCCTGTTCATTCATTCTCTGTCCTGGGCCCACCAAAAAAAACACCCCGCTCCCTCCAGTGATACAAACTTTAAAAACTGCCCCCTCCCAATCCATGGCTGAATCAAGGGTATTAGGAGCCCTAGGTAAACCTTATAGCCTTGCACAATGCCCTCCGCCCTATTCCATACACACAGTTAAGAGTTATGCATTTATATTTTACATGAAAAATATCAAACTACAATATTCTGAGGTAAAAATATCACTTACATTATAGTTATATGCATTGTTGTGATGCCAAACAGAAATCCCTGCAAAAAAGACTCTTGGAACCCATAATGCCATTCTCAATCTTTATTAAACTTTGTGTAAATATCCTTTTGCCTCTCATTCACCTAAGCAGCACCCCCTCCAGAGGTGCTTGCTCCTTGTAAATTATAGCCATCTTCCTACTCCTTGTAAATTATAGCCATATTTATTTAGTTTCCTTAATATCACAGTTACCGTTCAATGTAAAGGCTTCGCCTAAAGTTATTAAGTTACTTGTAAACCGATGCGATGTGCAAACGGATGTCGGTATATAAAAGGTTTTAAATAAATAAATAAATAATGTATTACGCTTATTGTGATGTGTGTTGGGTGTGGGCTTGACCTCTGAAAGCCCTAAAACACTAACATACTTCCTAAATGGAGAATGCCTCACCTCTGTCACACATGCAGAACATAAATAGACTTTCACCAAATACAGAATAGAGCAAACCATAAAGCTGAAATACAAATGCGCAGACAAAAACTGAACTGGAAACCACAAGAAGCCAGACACTCCACGCAGTGCAACAATGAAAAAACAGAACCCTCACCGTTCCTCAAACTTCAAACAATAAAATCAAGAAATAAAATAAATACATAACCATAATACTAAAAACATACTAATAATAGTATTAAAAAAAAGCTGACTAAAAGATCAAATAATTAAAAATTCATATACAAGTTTTTTAAATGTCCCAAACACCAATAAAATATTTCAAAAGAGTAGACACAGCAAATAACACCTGAAAAATAAAACTAAAAAGGATTTATTCACACTATCCATACCTGGGAACTTTGATTTCCAGTCACCCTGAGATTGTCATGGATTAGTGGGAGAGGGATGCACAAACTTTCTCCTGTCTTTCTTTTATATATATATATATATATATATATATATATATATATATATATATATATATATACACACACACACCCCTCCCAGACAAGTTCCCATTTACACCTACGCACCCAAGGCAGACACCCATTCTCAGACAGACAGACCCCAGGAAGGCACGCATTCATTCTCATACATACACACCCACAGGCAGACTCCCATTCACCCACATGCACACACTGAAGGCAGACCCCCCTCTCTTTCTTATGCCAGCAGCCTCTGAGCCTCTCGTTCCTCTGCTGCCGCATGGCTATTGGGGAGATGCAGATCGGTGCTACTGGCACTGAAGCCCATTCTGCTGCCTCCTCTGTGCAGATCCTGCCGTATTAAAAATTTGCAGGGTTTCCAGTTCCTCCATGGTGATCTCGTACATTGTGAGATCCGCATAGAGAAAGTGCTATTCTTGCACATTCCCAAAGATAAAATATGCCAGTCACTAAAAATTAAAAAATGGTTTGTTTTGGGTTTTTTTTTTTTTTTTTAACCTGTTCTTAGTTTCTAATCAGTAGGTCACAGTTTTTTTTCCCCACCTTCCCTTTCTTGGTCTTTTGCCAATTCCTTTCACAGGGTATCTTTTTTTTCTGTTTATTCTCTATCCACCTGTCTTCTTTCTTTCCTTCTTCCCTCCTTCCCTCAAACACACACTCAAGTTCTCATTCTCACACACTCTCACATACATGCACACACACACCACGGCACAGGCTCTCAACTCACATTCAGTCTCACACACACACACATAGCTCTCTCTAAAATGCTCTTTCAAATGCTGTCTCTCACACACACACACACACACACACAGGCTCTCATTCTCACATGCTGTGTCACACACACACACAGATGCTCTCACATGCTGTCTCTCTGATCGTAAAGGCTCTCACTCCCATACACAGTCTCTCAACTCTTTTTCACAATCTCTCAACTCACTTTCATACAAACAGCCTCAGCCTCTCTCTCTCATCTCTGGGCCTCCACTTTGCGGGTCACCTCAGGGTGGGCTCCGCAGCGGCCCTGTTGCCAGGTCGCCTCCTTCTTGGGCTGCTGCGAGGTGGGATCCCACCTAGTGGCAGCCCTGACACAAACGCTGCTCCTCTTCTGCACATGACTGATGCTCCTCCTCCTTCCTGCCTGCGCGGCTCCGGCAACGGTTTTCTTCCAGGGCTGCGCAGGCAGGAAAGAGGAGGAGCACCTGGATGTGACTTTTTCTTCTGCTGCTGGTGGACCCGATCCCACTGGCAGCACCATGGGCCTCCACTTCTTCTGCTGCCAGTGGAATCGGGTCCACAGTTACAACCCAGGCCTCTCCCTGCTCCTGCTGCCACCCCACCGGGTGTGCCGCCCTGTGCAACTGCAAGGTTTGCACATCCAGTGGCACCGAGCCACTGGATGTGGAGACCACACCTTCAAAAGGAAATAAAACCAGATAGAGTTGTTC
Source organism: Rhinatrema bivittatum (assembly GCF_901001135.1). Taxonomy (NCBI): domain Eukaryota; kingdom Metazoa; phylum Chordata; class Amphibia; order Gymnophiona; family Rhinatrematidae; genus Rhinatrema; species Rhinatrema bivittatum. Next base: position 622,993,910 of record NC_042616.1, on the reverse strand, counting down.
AAGGGGCTGGCTACTAAAATGGTCAATGGTCTTCATTATAAAGCATATGGGGACACACTTTAAGATCTAAAAATGTATACATTAGAGGAAAGGCTGGATAGGGGGATATAATATAGGCATTTAAATACCTTCAGGTACTAAAACACAGAAGGTGGGCTGCTTTCAATGGAAAAGGGGCTCTGGAATGAGGGATCACGGAATAACGGTGAAAGGGGTAAACTCAGGAATAATCTAAAGAAATATTTTTTTACACAGCAGGAGGTGGATGTATGGAACAGCCCCCTAGTGGAGGTGGTAGAAACAATGACAGTTACTGAATTCAGGAAAGCATGGGACAAGCACAGAGGCTCTCTGAGGGAGTGGTAGGTATTGTAGAATTGAGTAGTTGTTGTGGATGTGCATATGTCATATGGTCCTTTTCTGTCTTCATGTTTTTATTAATGATCTATCAAGCCCAGCATTCTGTCTCTGACAGTGGCAAATCTGAGTCACTTGAGTACCTGGTAAATTCAGAAGGGGAAATCCATTCCTTGTTGCTCACTCCCAGAACTAAGAGGTGACAATCCACAAATCCACCTGGATAACAGACCAAACCTTTTTAAAATCCAGTTATATTACTAGCCTTACCTACAGCTTTTAGCATCAATTTCCATAGCTACATTGTGCTAGAAGATGTGAAAAAATACTTTCTCAAATGTTTTAAATCTGCCATCAGGTTCTTTCGTGGATTGTTTCCTAATTCTAGTATTATTTGAAAGGGTAAATAACTGTTCTTTAGTTTTGCCTCTTTGGCAAGTTTCTCCTCAAATTCTCTTTTGGTTTGCCTTATTAATGTACATATAATTTGCCAGTGCCTATAATCTTTCCTATTTTCCTCATTAGGATATGCTTTCCATTTTTTAAAGGATGCCTTTTACCTTTAATAGCCTTTTTCAAAATATCATTTAACCATGCTGGCATTCATTTGGTCATCTTTCAAACTTTTTTTTTTTTTATCTTGCAGAATACATTTAATCTGGGCTTCCAGGAGATATTTTTAAACAATCTCCATGTCTCTTATAGCCTTTTAAACCTCATAACTGGTCCATTTAGTTTCCTTCTAATATACTCATTTTATCAGTCACCTTTTTTTTTTTGTAAATTATATTTTTACAAGCCATTAAGCCCGTTAAAATGGGCTACATCCCTCTGTCTCTCACCTCCCCCTCATTCTCTCTCCCCTCACTCTTCACCACCCCCTACCTCCCTCCCTCCCTCACACTCACCCACTCCTCCCTCTCCTCTCACTCAGTCCCTCCCTCCCACTCAGTCTCACTCACTCCCTCCCCCCTCTCTCCCTCCTTCTCACTCACACTCAGTCCCACTCACTCTCACTCAGTCCCACTGCCTCCCTCCTCTCTCTGTCCCACTCCTCCCTCTCCCTCAGTCCCACTCACTCCCCCCCTCACTCAGTCCCACTCACTCCCTCTCACTCAGTCCCTCCCCCTCACTCAATCCCTCCCACTCTCTCTCTCCATCCCTCCCACTCAATCCGTCCCTCCCTCTCTCTCTCTCCTCCCTCCCTCGCTACTGGCCACTGCCACTACTGCCGCCGCCCACCACCGCTGCCCGCTACCGCCGCCCGCTGCCGCCATTTTTTTTTTTGACGCTGCCTAAGACCGACGTGCTCGCCCGCACATGCGCAGTAGAGCTGCTCTCTACTGCGCATTTGCGGCACGTCGGTCAAGTGTCGTTTATCTAGTTAGATTGCAAGAAGAACGCAATTAACAATACAAAAAAGAAAGAATAATAAAACAAATATTTCTTAACCCCACATGACTTCAGTGTCACTTTTTGAACTTTTGAATTTAGTTTGGTATAACCCTGAAGCTTGTTCATCTAAACATATGGTCATACTACATCCTCCCCCCCCCCCCCCCCCCCCCAAGGTGATCAAATAAAATATTACATAGTGGTACCAAATACCATCCAGCTGCCCACAGTGAGTTTCCTCCATAGCTCATGCTGCTGTGAATAGCTTAGGGATAACCAGCTGAATGACCCAGACTTTAAATATTCAAACATAACAAGGGAGTCAACCAGGCTCCTTATGACATTCCAACCAGTATATGAATGGGCCCCATATCTTCTGGAATCTAGCCATGTTGTGATTTTTTAATGCTGATAGCTGATAAGGGAACAGATCTTCATTCGCAAAAGGACTGACTCTTTTGAAGGGATAGCATTGGATATTCATTGTGCCGCTAGCTCACAGTGCACTATTATAAATATGAGGTGGACTAATCTACTTTTATCGGCATGGAGCTCAATATGTAAATTGAGTAATGCACATTTGGGTGTACATATCACCGACTCTGACAGAATTTCATAGATGACTGTAGATATCATCCCACAAAACTGAGAGATTTTGGGGTACCACATGTGGAAAAAGTACCCCTTTTACCACACTCTTTCCAACACAAATCAGCCCTCTGAGAATAGGCCTTGTGAATTCTTACAGGTGTGAGATGCCATCGTAACAAAACCTTGTAACTATTCTCAGATAGTACAGTCGAGAAGGAACACTTCTTTGTATTATAAAAAACACAGTCCCATTGGTCCTCTGACAGAGAACGCTTTAGATCCTGTTCCCATGCTTTGACAAATGTTGACTTGTCCACCAGGACTGCGTTAAAATACTTATATAAACAGGAGATCAGGCCCTTCATTCTATTGGCTTGATCGCACCAAGGTTCAAATTGTGTTCTACCCAGCGATAAGTCTTGTCTCATTCCCTCCGCTATCAGGAAATAGCAAATTTGGAGATAGGGGAACACATCAGATGGGGGTAGATGAAATCTGTCTTTAAGGGTGGAAAAGGCTAAGAGTGTACCTGATTCCCAGAGCTGACCTATTCCGGGGAGCCCTTTCTCTGCCCAGGAGGAGAATGAGCTAGTATCCTGTCCCGCTGGAAAGGCAAGATTATATTGGATGGCAGAGCTAAAGAAATATCTTCGAGAACCCACCAGTCTTGCTCACCAGAGCTGCCACAATCTCAAAAAAGTAGCCCTAGCAGGGGGCAGACATCGGATTGTTAGCCACTCACACAAAGATGAGATTTGTACAATGTTCTCTCACCCTAGCTTGATGGACTCTCTACCTGAGTAACATCAAGCTAAGTTGAGAGAACATTGTACAAATATTATCCGGACATCAAATCTTCACAAGAGTGAACTGTTCTGTTCATACATCTCACTCTGCATGTAAAAGTGGCCCCTAATCCCTACACTACTACCTACCGATGTGATGTTTTCCTAACGAATGTCGGTATACAAAACCTTCAAAATAAATAAATAAATAAATAAATAAGCAAGCAAGCAAGCAAGCATAAATAGCTAACTACTACAAGGGCCTTGTAGATAGAGTCTCTCTCTCTCTCTTCCCCCCTCCTCCAGTGGTGAAATGAGCACTTTGCAGCATTATTGTGGTATTACTGCAAAGCGCGAAAAATTAACACAATTTGTGGTAATACCTTTGCGAAGCGCTAAGATAACGCACATTGCGATAAATAGGCTATTACCATAAAACATGCCCTTTTTTATATCGCATGCTTTTTGATAAATCTAGGCCTTAGAGATTAGGTTAGGAGCTTATTATTAAGGCTAAAATTAAGGTCCTTCATGTTCAGTTTATATTTTATTTTCCCTGGGATTTTCAATGTTATAACAAAAAAAAAAATCATGGAAAAACTATTTTTTTTAAAATAAACAGGAGACAAATCAGTGGAAAACTCATTATTCCACCAATATTGTTTTTTGTTATTGCATTGAAATTCCCATAATAAAAACAAAAACTGACAATGAAGGTCCCTAGTTAAAATACAACTGTTTGATACTGTTTTGAGTTTACTAATCTATGTCCTGAGATTCCTTTCTTTGTGGCCTAACTTTCATAGTAGCCCAGTTGTTAGCTCACACAGCTAGTGTTTTAAGTAACTCTTTTGAGGCCTCTGACCAAGCATTCTGATATACTATTGTGTTTGAATTTGCAAATGTGATAATGCATGGAAAAACTGCAAATGATGCACATAATCATATTTGCAAATTTTTGTGTGCATTATTTGCTGTTTTTTTACTCAGAATTTTGTGTTTTCAGAAGTAAATGTAAAATTATACAAATCAACATCAATTTTTGCAAAGTTAAATTTCACACAAAGTCGCACAAATTGGTGATTTTCTGAAAAATGTAGCTCCACCTGAGAGGTATAAGTATTTTTGTGATAAAGTCTGCAATTTCATGTGTATCTTATGGCACAAATGTTACTACAAAACTCATTTCCATTATATTGAAATAAGCCAGTATCATAAGAAAAATGTTATTGTGGTACTGCTCATTCAGCTGAAGGACTTCACCTGTGAGGGAGTCAGTTGGACCGTTAGATGGCTGAGGGGTTAAAGGGGCTCTTAGGGAACATAAGGCCATTGCAGAAAGACTAAATGAATTCTTTCCTTGTGTTTATTAATGACAAAGTTGGGGAGATACCAGTTCCGGAGATGGTTTTCAAGGGTGATGAGTCAGATGAATTGAACTAAATCGCTGTGAACCTGGAAGATGTAGTAGGCCAGATTGACAAACTAATCAGTAGCAAATCACCTGGACCGGATGGTATGCATAAAAAATGAAATTTCAGATCTATTAGTTAAAATTTGTAACCTATCATTAAAATCATCCATTGTACCTGAAGATTGGAGGGTGGCCAATGTAACCCCAATATTTAAAAAGGGCTCCAAGGTTGACTCAGGAACCTATAGACCAGTGAGCCTGACTTCAGTGCTGGAAACTATTTCAAAGATTAAAATCATAGAGCATATAGAAAGACATGCTTTAATGGAACATAGTCCACAAGGGAAATCTTGCCTCAAAAATCCGCTTCATTTTTTTGAAGGGGTTAATAAACATTTGGATAAAGGTGAAGCAGTAGATGTAGTGTATTTGGATTTTCAGAAGGCATTTGATCAAGTCCCTCATGAAAGGCTTCTAAGAAAACTAAAAAGTCATGGGATAGGAGACTATGTTTTTTCATGGATTACAAACTGGTTAAAAGACAGGAAACAGAGTAGGATTAAATGGTCAATTTTCTCAGTGGAAAAGGGTAAATAGTGGAGTGCCTCAGGGATCTGTACTTGGACCGGTGCTTTTCAATATATTTATAAATGACCTGGAAAGGAATACGACGAGTGAGGTTATCAGATTTGCAGATGATACAAAATTATTCAGAATAGTAAATCACAAGGGGATTGTAATACATTGCAGGAGGACCTTGTGAAACTGGAAGATTGGGCATCCAAATGGCAGATGAAATTTAATGTGGACAAGTGCAAGGTGTTGCATATTGGGAAAAATAATCCTTGTTGTAGTTACACAATGTCAGATTTCATATTAGGAGCTACCATCCAGGAAAAAGATCTAGGCATCATAGTGGATAATATTTTGAAATCGTCAGCTCAGTATGCTGCAGCAGTCAAAAAAGCAAACAGAATGTTAGGAATTATTAGGAAGGGAATGGGTAACAAAACGGAAAATGTCATAATGCCTCTGTATAGCTCCATAGTGAGACCGCACCTTGAATACTGTGTACAATTATATAGTTGCAATGGAGAAGGTACAGAGAAGGGCAACCAAAATGATAAAGGGGATGGAACAACTCCCCTGTGAGGAAAGGCTGAAGAGGTTAGGGCTGTTCAGCTTGGAGAAAAGATGGCTGAGGGGATATAATAGAGGTCTTTAAAATCACAAGAGGTCTTTAACGAATAGATGTGAATCGGTTATTTACACTTTCAGATAATAGAAGGACTAGGGGGCACTCTATGAAGTTAGCAAGTAGCACATTTAAGACTAATCGGAGACATTTTTTTTTCACTCAATGCACAATTAAGCTCTGGAATTTGTTGCCAGAAGACGTGGTTAGTGCAATTAGTGTACCTCGGTTTAAAAAAGGTTTGGATAAGTTCTTGGAGAAGTACATTAACGGTTATTAATCAAGTTTACTTAGGGAATATCCACTGCTATGAATTGCATCAGTAGCATGGGATCTTCTTAGTGTTTGGGTAATTGCCAGGTTCTTGTGGCCTGGTTTGGCCTCTGTTGGAAACAAGATGCTGGGCTTGGTCTGACCCAGCATAGCAATTTCTTATGTTCTTATGTAATCCACTGGACTCCCAAGGTAAAATATACCATATAAGTAATCAGTTACATACAATACCCAGTTGAAATATATAACCTAACATGTTTCAACCCTAGCAAAGGTAGCAAGTCCCAGCAATCCTTAACTATTTGGTCTAGTGATGCTTAACTTCTTCTTATAACCTTGCATGTAAACTCAAGGAAGAAAATCCTTCTTTGTTCTTTCAAAAACATAAAATGGTAAAATTACAAAATATAGTAAAAGGCAATAAATGAACATGTTTTATTACCACTTCAGATGTAACGTAGCAACATAGTAGAAGCTGGCAGAGGATTATTTGCACCATCCAATCTGCCTAGTTGCTCCTAGATGCAGTATTCCAGCTCTAGACATCACCCTTCCTTATCCTTGATCTTACCACTGTTTTCTGTGCTAAAGGAGATCTCTCAGCTGGCATGTGTACAAGCTTGACTGCCTGCAGGAAGTCATGCCTTATCTCTTTTCTCTATTAGCTGTGGAGTGTAGCCAAGTTGTTCTGCCATTCATTCATGCTAGGCATCCTGCCACATCCCTCCCCATCACGCCTGAAAGTTTACTTAGCCCTGTAGCTGTTCTGTGCTGGTCAGCTTTGTTGTCTCCCACGTTTGCCTGTCTCTTGTTCTGAACAGATGGAGGTATTCCATTTTTTTAAAATCAATACTCAGTTACCTCTCTCATTTCTTTATCCTGCCTCTCCCCTGGCCTCACCACTGCCCTCTGACTCTGTCCCAAGCATGCCTGAATTCTGTCTTCATTTTGGTTACTGCCACTTCCTCCAGGCATCCTCTGACCCAGTCTTTAAGTTTCTTTTTCTCTGAAGAATGTTATCTTCAGTTTTATCAATACAGCTAGATATCTGAATTCTTTTACATAGTTCCCCTTTACCTTCTTTCCTTCAGAGCATAAAGTTTGATTTCCTTAAGCCTCTCTGTGCAGGGCTTGTTTTGATCAGAATAAGTTTCAAAAGTTCAAGTAATATACCCTCTGGTTAATTGTTCCTAGGAGGAAAAAAGAAAAAGGATAGCACAACCTACAAGGATTCCAGTTTTCTTCAGGACCAATGGGCTTAAGGGAATTCTGCACTACAATTTTTAAACAAGGACACTTTCCTTTCTCATTCTTTGACAGATAATTTGTTATGGCAACAGTTGTTTTCACTGTAGTTTTGCAAGTATCATTCAATTTATAAATGCTGGCTAACATCCCAATTCTCCATGACGCACAATATTTTAACAAAAATTTTCTACTTGTCATAGTAACAGATTAACTCTAACATTTTAAACAGTATTGTTATTTTAAATTGTATTTTTTTTGTACATGGTACATCTTATTTTCTTGCTCAGATGTGACCAGTTTCCACCCATAAAAAGTTATTTTGTTAAGAACTATAGTCAACAATTTTACAGATTCAATAATCTGGCTGCCTGAAATTAATTTTGACTGGGGGGGGGGGAAGTTAAAATTTGGCTCAGATTAGGTGTGATATGATTGTTACAAATGTAGCAGCATTTGGAAAATGAAGAGTGCTCCATCTTCCCTTCGGTTCATTAAAACAAAAAAGAAAATGTATTGACGGTGGGGTGGGGGAATTAGACATGTGGTCCTTTTATGCATGTTATTCATTTAGAACTAGGCAGCCAATGCCAGCAAAAACACCCATTGCAAGATGGCATTGTCAGTAGCCACACTCGAGGAGCCCTTGTTAATGTTTATGAAAATCCAACTTTATTGTAACTTTATAATTTCCAGGCACAAAGGGAGAATTCTGCACATTTGTCAAAACAATATTTTTGGCAGATTATCATTCTGCATTTCAGTGCAATCCAGTATTTTCATTTAAATAATAGTATAGAAAACAAAGAGCCTTCACATTTTTCTCACTTAGCAAGGATCTGTAGCACCCTAGGCCAGTGATGGCTAACCTCTGACACGCGTGTCAGAGGTGACACGCCGAGTCGTTTTGGCTGACACGCGCAGCGTTTCAAGGACTATCAGGAATTTTTTTTTTTTTTTTTATCGGCTGTGCCGAGCCTTTTCTTTTTCAGCTGCGCCGACCCTTTAAATGTGTTTTTTAGTTTCCCCCTACCCTCCACCAATGCCCCCGGGCGCAGGGAGGCTCATGCGTCGCAGCGATGAGGCTCAAGACAACGCGCTGATGCTCCTCCTTCCTGCCTGTGCGGCCCCGGAAGTAAACGTTGCCGGAGCCGCGTGGGCAGGAAGGAGGAAGATAATCAGCGCGTGCAGAAGAGGAGGAGCCGCCGCGGGTCGCTGCGAATCCCAAGTCGCAGCGGCCCAAGAAGAGGAAGAGGCCCGGTAGCAGGGCTGCCGCGGCCCGAGAAGATCAGGGCCGCTGCAGAGCCCAACCTGTGGCAACCCGCGAAGAGGAGGCCCAGAGGTGAGAGAGAGGCTGAGGGCCTGTAGAGTGCGTGTATGAGGTGAGTTGAGAGAGAGGACCTGAATGTTTGCAGAGACAGCATGTGAGAGCCTGTGTGTGTGTGTGAGAGAGAGAGAGAGAGCATGTGCCAGTGAGAGCCTGTGTATATGAATGATTGTATGAGAGAGCATGTGCCAGTGAGAGCCTGTGTGTATGAATGATTGTATGAGAGAGAGCATGTGCCAGTGAGAGCCTGTGTATATGAATGATTGTATGAGAGAGAGCATGTGCCAGTGAGAGCCTGTGTGTATGAATGATTGTATGAGAGAGCATGTGCCAGTGAGAGCCTGTGTGTATGAATGATTGTATGAGAGAGAGCATGTGCCAGTGAGAGCCTGTGTGTATGAATGATTGTATGAGAGAGCATGTGCCAGTGAGAGCCTGTGTGTATGAATGATTGTATGAGAGAGAGCATGTGCCAGTGAGAGCCTGTGTATATGAATGATTGTATGAGAGAGAGCATGTGCCAGTGAGAGCCTGTGTATATGAATGATTGTATGAGAGAGCATGTGCCAGTGAGAGCCTGTGTGTATGAATGATTGTATGAGAGAGAGCATGTGCCAGTGAGAGCCTGTGTATATGAATGATTGTATGAGAGAGCATGTGCCAGTGAGAACCTGTGTGTATGAATGATTGTATGAGAGAGAGCATGTGCCAGTGAGAGCCTGTGTGTGTGAGAAAGAGAAATGCATGTGAGAATGAGAACCTGACTGTGTGTTTGAGGGAAGAAGATGGAGAAAAAAGAAACAGAAAAAAAGACAATATAAAAGGAATTGGCAAAAAAATAAGAAAGGGAAGGTGAAAAAAAGCCTGTGACCAACCAATTAGAAAACTAAGATCAGACAGCAAAGGCAAAAAAAAAAAAATTTACTTTTTAGTGATTGGCACATGTACTCTTTGGGAATGTGCAAGAATAGCACTTTCTCAATGGATCTCACAATGTACGAGATCAGCATGGAGAAAGTGGAAGCCCACGGGGCCTGCACAGAGGAGGCAGCAGAATGGACTTCAGTGTCAGTAGCAGCAATCGGCACCTCCGCAATAGCCACGCGGCATCAGTGACAGTGGCAGCAGAGGAATGAGAGAGGTTCTGAGGTTGCTGGCAAAAGAAAGCGAGGGGGAGTCTGCCTTTAGTGTGTGCATGTGTATGAATGGGACTCTGCCTGGGGGTGTATGTGTGTGAATGCATGGGTGCCTGCCTGGGGGTCTGTGTGTGAGAATGAATGTGTGCATGCCTGGGAGATGGGGAGGGAGTGTTGTGAACATGAATGGGAGCCAATAAAAAATCAACCTACAGATGAAGTTTGTAACGCTTGCTTGGACTTGAAGTGTACGAAATACCAACCTTCAATTGAAGATTTAGCCAATGAAATTCAGCAACAAAAAAGTCACTAAGCAGGTAAGGTAAAGAATTATTTGTTTTTGCTTTATTAATAAATACAGTACATATTAAAATTATAAGTTTGTTGATTAGAGCTACAAATATCACAAAATTATGGATTTTTCTAGAAGTGACACACCACCCGAGTTATGCTCGTTTTTTTTTATGAATTTTGACACACTGAGCTCAAAAGGTTGGCCATCACTGCCCTAGGCAGTCCAGTGTAACATCACCCCCTCCCCCCCCCACCCCGAATTGAAAGTGCCCCTCTTACAGTGCCCTACAGCAATTGCTGATTGTAGCTGCAGAAATTCTGCTTGCATTTGAGTCAAGGACACAGCATACAAAAGATTAGTCCTGGGTGAATTCTGCGCTACTGTGGGATGCAGAATTTGCACAGATGTCCCCCTTCACTTGCAAAATCCAGGCCACACCACTGCTCTGAGCGCTATCACATTCAGGATCATGGCAATAATTAATATTTGCTCTCAAGCAAATAGGTATATATAGAGACATCTCTCTTTCTCACATATATACCATCTCCGTGCTTCCTCTTCTGGCAAGGCTTGGGAGCAAATATTAATTATTGCCATGATACTGAATGTGATAGCGCTCAAGAGCGGTGGTGTGGCCTGGATTTTGCAAGTGAAGGGGGACATCTGTGCAAATTCTGCATCCCACAGTAGCGCAGAATTCACCCAGGACTAATCTTTTGTATGCTGTGTCCTTGACTCAAATGCAAGCAGAATTTCTGCAGCTACAATCAGAAATTGCTGGAGATTGTACCACAGAAGCAGATTGAGTGCCGGATGCAAAATGCCGATCCACACCACTAGGCAAGAAGATCTTCCTGTTGTGAGCTAGCTGGGGCTTGGCAGTCTTTATCCAGCAAAAATTCTGCTGGTCAAGGTTTGTTGCTATTTAAATCTATTAGGAATGGAGCTCTTAATTAAACTGGAAGCCTCTGTTTCTTCTGAAGTAGAACGAGTTTAAGCTTCAGCAGACTCTTGGAACCTACGACTTTTGAACACGATGTCTGTATCGAGAAATGTGCTAAACGGATTTCAGATTTTGAAGGTCAAATGAAAACTTCATTGGGGTTAAATAACTCTCTTGTTAAAATGTACTTTTGAGTAGAGCAGTCGAAAATTTGGAGAGTTTTCTTACATTAAAAATGTTCCAATGTATTAATTTTCCTGTTCTTAAAAACATCTGAGGTTGAGCTGTTTAAAATATACATTTTTAAAGAGAAATTAGCACCTCATAAGCATTTTTTCCACTTCCCAGTAACTATAGCCTGAGAATTTTCCATCTAGTACAAAGTGATGGATCTGTTGTAACCGAGTTACCTAATAGCTTAACTCAAGACTTTGAAAATGTTAAAGAAATAATTGTAGGTAAAGATACGTTGTTAGCTTTGTGTTGGAAACAGATAAGAAATGGGTCCATGGACTATTACTATAAAAGCATGATTTGTTATTTTTAGGACGGAAGGCATATTTCCAGATGTGGTCTGATCCACTTATCGGCAAAGAATTCTTAATTTGTCTAAATGTCCTTGTAAATGTAATCTAAGTTTTCATGGCGTAATCTCTATTGACTATGAATCTTATCAGCGCTTCTGCAGATGAGACTAGCCTTGACATATTAGTAGCAGTCATTTGTTAGGACTTTAATTAAATTTGATTCTATAATTTTTTACATTATGTGCTCCTTTCTCTTGTAGTGTGCGGTTGACACTTGTCATTTCTTTCTTTTCATTTTACTATTGCAGATTATTTTTTTTAGCTATCTGTTTTACATTGCCCTCCCTCCATATCTGCCCTGACTGTGGGGACTTCTTCCATTGGCTAGATTATTTACAGATTAATCTGACATATTATTTGGTGGTGATTATAAAATTATATTGTCTAAATCTATATTATGATTTAAGAATGTGTGGATTGAAAAAGTGAATGTAACATACAAACAAAACCAGAAAACTGCCAGTAGGTGGCATTGCTTCGATTTGGTAAAGGATACAAAAAAATCCCCATCACATTGGAATTTTTTGATTTTTAAATGAACAAAAATGGGGAAAAGACAGGATGATAGCTGACACGGTTTGGCTGCACCGCTGTAATATTTATTTTACAATGTCAGAAACTAGATGAATTTCCCTGTTTTGGGAATGAAAATGATTTGATGTGTCGTCATCATCAGTAATTATTCTCTTTAACAAAATATAACTTATATTTTATATTTTAAGTTTTAGCATCATACTTTCTACTCCAATCTCCAAACTTCCTCCTCACCTTGCTAGTACGGCTGCAGTACCCTAACTTTTACGGTCCTAGTATGTCATGCCTGCTACTTTACTAAGGAAAATCACAGTACTGTCTGCACTGTACCTGTGCATCTTAAATGTGTCCAGATGCCTAACAGCCTACGCTGCTCATGTCTTACTATCAGTTTTGATTTTTTTTTGGCTCGTAACCAAAGAATAAATGCGTGAAAGTCCTAATTTTGAGGTTGAAATGGAAAGCGGAAGGCAATAACTGGGTTTTTTTTTTATCACAGGTAAACGAAAGTACTGGAGCAGTATAACTGTCGATGCGCGCGTATAATTTAATACTAGTTATCGCACCTAGGATCTAATACCACCTTTATGCTGGTGGGACTTGCCAAAGAATCGGAGGGGCAGGTTGCAAACTCGGCACCTTATTATAGTCCTATTTAATTAGTACAAGTGCTGGTGCTTTAGTGAAGCAGTTTCTCTTTAACTCCCCCCTGCGCGTGCGATGCGATCCGTTTCGGATTTAAGAAGCGCGTGCTCCAGGCAATTCTCTCCCACCGAAGAGAGTAAAGCGCTCCGTGATCCCGCGACACGAACGAAGGAAGATCAAGCGCTGGCTATTAAACTGTCACCAAAGGGCGTAACAGCAGGAGTAGGCGCCGGGCTTCCCGCATTCCCCCCTTGCTCTAATGAGCGCTTTGAAGTCCTTTGCTAATAATGACCCATATTAACCCACACTGAGGTTAAAGAGCCCGCAGCGAACCCACGCAGGCAGCGCGTGCCCCTCCCCTCTCCCGGGACTGCCCCCCCCCGCCAGCGGTCTCAAGTTACAGGGCTTTGACGCCAAACGGGAGGGGGCGGGGCCTGACCTATATATACAACTCTCGGCGCGTGTAGTGCCCAAATTCTGAGCACGAGAATTTACCCAGCGCCGGGAAAACGCGAGAAGGGTGCAAGAGCGAGCTCCGGAGCTCTTGACAGGCAACCCCCACCCCCCCAGCCCACGGGACGCGCATACAGCCCGGACACCTGCACGAGCCGCAGCCCACGTGCCAGACCCAAGAGTCCGGGCGGCACCTGCACACGCTCACGGGACACGCACAGTCCAAGCAGCTCCAGCCGCCCCCGGCACACGCACAGGGTCCGAGCAGCAGTCTCCGGGACCCCCCACCCCCTGCCAAGTGCAGCCCCCGCCGGACAGACACAGAGTGCGGACACCTGTTCCCTCCGCCAGCAGCAGCAGCACTAGCGGCAGCGTTTGATTCGGCAGCTGCCCGTCTCGTCGCACCACCCCCCCGGAGCGCTCGCCCGGGCTTCCTCCCCTCATGAGCGTCCTGTACGGAGCGGAGTCCCCGCTATGCTACCGAAGCTGGGCCCTCGAGCCGGCCAACTTCTACGAGAGCGCTAAGGCGGCGGCGGCGGGCGGGCCGGGCTCGTGCAAGGAGGGCGCCCTGACCGAGCTCAGCACGGCCGCCCTGCCCGCCATGTACGAGGACGAGAGCGCCATCGACTTCAGCGCCTACATAGACTCCATGTCGTCGGTGCCCAACCTGGAGCTGTGCCACGACGAGCTCTTCGCCGACCTCTTCAACAGCAGCCAGCGGCCCGACAAGGCGCCGGCGGAGGGCGGGGACTACGCCGCCCCCGGCGTCCTGCTGGCGGGGTCGCTGAAGCGCGAGCCCGACTGGAGCGACTCCGCCAGCGACGGCTCGTGCTCGCTGCTGCCCTCGCAGATCGCCGCCTGCGCGCAGACGGCCGTCAACCTGCTGCCGCCGGGCCAGCCCACGCCGCCCACCTCGCCCGAGCCCGCCGCCGCCGCCCCCCTCTCGCCGCCCTCCTCGTCCTCCTCCTCCTCCCACTCGCCCCGGGAGCGGGGGGGAGGCGCCGGCGGCAAGAAGAGCGTGGACCGCTTCAGCCCCGAGTACCGGCAGCGGCGCGAGCGCAACAACATCGCCGTGCGCAAGAGCCGCGACAAGGCCAAGAAGCGCAACCAGGACATGCAGCAGAAGCTGCTCGAGCTCTCCTCCGAGAACGAGAAGCTGCACAAGCGCGTGGAGGCGCTGAGCCGCGACCTGAGCAGCCTGCGGCACTTCTTCAAGCAGCTGCCCGCCGCCTCGGCCGCCGCCTTCCTGGGGGGCGAGTGCCGGTGAGGAGGGGGGAGCTGGGGCCACGAACGGACAGACCCAGACGGGGGGAAACTGTGCTGGTTTCAGTTTCTCTCCGGAGCCTCTTTGGACTGCGCCCTGGCAGCTTCCCCCCCCCCACCAGGACTATACAGACTATGAACTCTTCTCGCCCTTAAATTATTTTTGTAATAGTAGTTTTCTATATTTTACTCATGCTGATGAAGCTATGGTACATTTTTTGTAAATAATTTTTCTCGGACCCCCTTTTTATTGTAGATATACTAGGGAAAACGACTGAGCATGCTCAACTTTTTATATTAATTTTTACAGCATTTGTAAGAATAAAAGGAAAACAAGTTTGAATTCATCTCCACGGTTCTTGTGTGTTTTGTATGGTTATTCTAACGCTTTAGGGCAATGCTGGTACATTTCAACAGTATTCTCAGGGCACAAAATTGTGGCATTTGCATTTTTTGGGATGCTTAAGAGCGTCACTATTTCAGCAAACACTTAAATCTGATGCATACCTCTCATTAACTGCGTGAAAGAGAGATATTGTTTGCTTTATCAGACCAGGGACTGTCCATTCAGTTCGACACCATTTTATACTGGCACTAGCACTCATGTTATTGGAAAAGGGGGGTTGTAATTGTTACATGCTTGGTTATAGTGCAGTCATATGTCTCTGGCCACATAGTGGTTGGACCGAGCAAAGCAAGCAGCAGCTATTTAAATAGTTTTGATGGCAGGCAGTACTGAATTCTTTGCCGGTGGTGATTGCTTATTAACCAAATGTTTTGAAGGGATGAATGTCTTGAAAGCTTATCTGCAACAATATCTTTGCATAATTTTTTTTTTACTGAGCCAGTAAAAGGCATCCAGCTGCAAACAATTCAGTACTAAATAGCTAATATGAATTCTGAATCCAAAGGCACACACAAAACTTGTCAAAAAGCAAAGAAACCTCTGCAGGTAGTTTCTGTAGCCATTGAGGGCATATGTATTAAGTATTTTTCCCAGAGACACAATGTGACCTGCTTTTTCAGGTACTTCAAGGCAGATTACATGCAGATACTGTAGATATTTCTCTGTTCCCAGAGTTTGTACCTGAGGGTAACATGACGAAAGTCACAGGGAGCAACAGCAGAACCCTGGCTTAGCTGGCTTGCAGAATGCAGCTGTAACCAGTAGGCTGCTACTCCACTTCAGTATTACTTAATACAATATTACTTGTCTTGCACTATCATGTCATCCTTTAGTCCCCAAGAACTTCCAGTCAGTTTGAGTACAAGTAGGTAAAGTGACTTCCTCAAGTTCATAAATCTAAATGGAGGATATGTTTCAAGGGTGGGTGCAGTACCCATTAGGGCTACACTATACAGCCAGGCCTAGTGTAATAAAGAGAAATCAGACTCTGGTTTGCATGAAATTAAACTGTGTATAATATTCTACAACCAGAAAGGATATGGATTTCCTTTGACCAAGTTTTGCTGGAACAGGAGGCATACAGGGGCTTTAAGAGTGGTTCTACTGGCAGCCTATCCCTGAGGGAAACCTTTCTTATAGACCCCTGTTATAAAACCCAGGAGTCTTTAAAAAAAACAAAAACAAATCACATGACAGCTTTAATGTTTATTCAATAACCAAAAATAACACAGCATGTGCACCTTTCTACTGTGTGTAAACTAATGATCTCATGATCATGACCTAGTTTTCAAATTCAGTTCATAACAAAGAATGCCGAGAAGAGATAATGTATTTTTTGTTAAGGAGCATCAAAGTAAAAGCAGTAGTTCTAGAGTCCTCAGAATATCAATTTGCTTTTTCTTGGCACTTTTGTTTCCTCTAAGACTTATTACTATCTCTTCTTTTGTGCTTTTTTTTTTTTTTTTACACTTTTGGGGAATAAAAATGTGTTTCTTTTATTATGTTGGTAGCCTGTTTGAAGTCCACCCCATGTTCCATTCACACACAGAGTGCAATGTCTATGTTGGTTTCTGAATGAACAGCACAGCAGCCACCTGATTTACTTAAGATTGAGAGCAGTGAGTGTGGATAAGCAGGAGAAGCTTTACAAATTCTTTAAATACTAACTTCTCTGCCAGAATACAATATAAATCAAAACATACAACAAAAAAAAAGGAATCTTCATTTGTTTTAGCTGGCAACTGTTTTAACTAAATAACTGGTTTGATTGTGTTGCTATCTGCTCATAGGTCACCACATTATCCTGAATACTTGTGGTTAAACTCATTCTACACTCATTAGCTATATTATCTAGTAACATCCACCTTGCAGATAATTAACAGTGGGATGCCAGTATTACTATGCACACAGATACTTTGCCTTTAGAATATAAACTTAAGAACCTACAAGATAAAACTGGGACATCAAAAAAATCTTTTAAAAATATTCTTTAATACAGCATAGGCAATTTTATAATACAGTATTAATGTTATCATCATGTGGCATTTCATTGTGGTATAATTATGTAGAGTTATATAACAATTAACAATTTAACAATTTAACCATGCCTTCCCGACTAAAGGTGTCAGTTATAATGCACAATATTGATCATGCTAAAATCTGACAGAGGCGTTTTCTGTGGAACCATATTTCTAACATTTCATGAAATCATTAAGGCACCCTTTACAGCTGGAAGTAAAATGAAACAGCGAAAACAGCTTGATTCAACTTGTTACCTACTGCTCATCTCCTACACAAAGTGATATCAGAGACGGCCGAACTACAAATATCTCCTATTTATAGGAGATACAAATCAGATACATTCATCTGAACTGGGCTCTATTAATATTTCCATTCTTAAAATGTTCAGTGAACAGAAAAAGGACCATGTTCCAGGCACAATAAATTCAAATAGAGTATTTTTTTTTTCACTGAAGTGTAACCTGCGTCTTGGGAACAGACTCAGATGTACATTTCTAACTTTTTTTTTTTTTCATTTTTATCCTGTGCGGCCATCATACAGTCCAAGGCACCAGTTTTAGTGCAGTGTGCCTTGACCTGTGGAATACCTGCACTATATTCCACCTTGTCAGATAGTTAACAAATAACCACAATACAAAGTTCACAGATACTGCAGCGGCTGGCAGCGCTCAGTTTACATTCGCTGCTCCCAGAAGGCTGATCTCCTCCAGTTCTATACAGCTGGATGGACGGCTAGTTACAGTGTGGACGTAACAATGCAGCTCCACCTTCTTTCCCAGTACACTCTTCACCTCATAATTCTGCAGTGATAAAAGTATGTTGGCTAAGCAAACAGTTCTGTACATTTTGTTCTAAACAGCACACAACTCAAAGATAGAACAGAGGGCAGGATCCAATTTCATGCTATGAACTTTTACAGCGCAAACAGGTTTAACAGGCAAAGAAAAAAAGTTACATGAATTAGCTTTTTAAATTCTTGATAACTGGATATTTTTTTCTCACCTGATTCATAAAGCCAGTACCACATGAATCCTAATTACAGGGTTTAACGAGATTCCCTAATACACTAAGAATAATTCTCTACAGCTCACAGTGCCATATTACAAGCCCTTCACCTCTCCTTTCACCCTTGCACTTTACCCAGGGCCTTCGGTCTTATCCAGAAAATAAACAATATTGTAAACTTATTAACAGTATAGATAACTTAAGGCTTTGTATTCACAGCATTTTAAAGGATTATTTTTATTATGGAAGCAAACAGAACAAGTATACAAGTGGAATTGCAATAAGTATTTTATTTTTATTTATTTATTTATGCTCTTTACAAAGCATCAGTACACAAAACTGCAGGTTAATTGTATGTGGATGGATCCCCCTTTTATTAACCGTAAATGCATACATGTGAGATTACTTAAGCTGGTTGCCTGGGCAGGATCTAATTATTTGAACATGTCTGTTATTTTTTTTTCCTTTTTAGATATTGTATTAGGAATTTTGTGCTATAGGCCTCTTTTTATGCAGAGGACCTGGGGTAGCTGCTGTTTTTGCCCATAGGATAAAAGCAGCCATACATACTGTATATGTATTATAAGGCTGTAGTAGTTTTATCTTGACACCCTGACTTTGCAAATAGGAGATCTGCAGGTTGCTGTTAAGATTCTGTCAGCCACAGGTGAAAATCATCATTTTACACTTGGGTACTGAGGTGAGAAAAAAATAGAATACCAAGCATAAACTGTGACCTGTCTGAGACCGATATACTCAGGTAGCAGATGTCATTGGACAATGCCTTTTCCTATTTCTGATAACAATAGTTCCAGGAAGATCACATCCTAAACTTAGTATATTATTTTAACTATGCTGGTGTAAGGGGTCTCTAACCGGTCCACTACTGGTGGCTTGCGTGTTCCCCCACCCTGACACTGCATGATAGGAGAGTGATGTCAGAGTGAAATAGAAGAAGGTTTCTGTCACTCCCTAGTGGGAGGTGTCAGTAGTTTAACAAAACTCCTTTGCCTATATAGGTTCAGAGTTCTTTATGATATCTCTTTCTAAGGGCCCAATATAATAAGCCACATGTTAAAACTGAAAGCGCAGGTTTTTTTTAACACGTGCACTAAAAAGTTACCTCCCGGTACAGTAAGCCAGGGGTTCTCGACCCAATCTTCATGACACACCTAGTTGGTCAGATTTTCAGGATATGCACAATGAATATGCATGAGACACATTTGCATGCACTGCCTCCATTTTATGTAAATCTACCCCATGTATATTCAATATGGATATCCTGAAAACCAGACCAGCTAGGTGAGGCCTGAGGATTGGGTTGAGAACCCCCTGCAGTATGCTAATGGAATGCTAAAGGCATTAGGAATTTAAAAAATGCACACTTAACCCCAAAATGTGCTTAGAACACATATTTACAGGCCAATACAGTAAAAAATGCGGGAGAGCCGGCGCTCCATGTTGAGTGCCCGCTCTCCCGATTCGTGCCCAGCCACCTCTCCAGGGCATGCGATTCTCTATTTAAATGAGGTGGTGCGCTAATAAGGAGGCGGTAGGGACAATAGTGCATCCCTAGCGCCTCTTTATTAGTAAAGAAGAGGCTGTCAGTAGGTCCCAACAACCGTCGCTCTATTTTAGTGGCATCGGTTTCCGAACCCGCTGACAGCCACGGGTTAAGAAAATGGACGCTGGTAAAATTGAGCATCAGTTTTTCTAACCTGCCGACCGGCAGGCAGATTTTTTAAATTTTTGGTTCCTCCGACTTAATATCGCTAGGATTTTAAGTCAGAGGGTGTACAGAAAAGCAGTATTTGTAAGAATAAAATGTGTGGCTTGGCCACACATTTTACTTTCAGTCTCCCAGGCAACTAACTAATAGGCTCCTCAACATGCATTTGCATGTGAAGAGTGCTATTA
The DNA here is from genome assembly GCF_901001135.1 of Rhinatrema bivittatum. Classification (NCBI taxonomy): domain Eukaryota; kingdom Metazoa; phylum Chordata; class Amphibia; order Gymnophiona; family Rhinatrematidae; genus Rhinatrema; species Rhinatrema bivittatum. The sequence continues at coordinate 622,974,122 of NC_042616.1, read as the reverse complement.
GGTTTCGGGGGGTTGGCTGCGTGTTTTCGATGAGCTATTACCCCTTACAGTATAGGGGGTAATAGACGCAGCCTGTATGTGTATATAAAATACATTTTTTGTACATTATGCACAGTGTCTTCTGTACATAAAGCATGATTTACGCGCACAAAATAAAATGTGTGCAGAAAGCATTCTCTGCTTCATGCGAGCAAACTTGTGCACACGCTGTATTTTATGTGCATACATTCCAACCGCAGGACTCCCACACCACGAACATGGGCTTCAGTCCCATAAAATTAGCAGGAGTTAACTTCATTAACATAGGATTTAAGTGGGGGTATGCTAATTTGTGCATCAAGTTTTATGCTGGTTTGTGCATATATTTTTGTGCACACAACTCTGCATGGAGAGTAAATCTGTGTGCATGTTCATAGATAAAACAAAAACTGTGCACATAGCCCTGTGCACCTAAGAGAGGGTTGCTGGAGGTTGCTCCCTCCAAGGGAAGAGCACCACTAATCTGTCTGGCTAATAATTATTTATGGACCTGTCATCTGGAAACCTGTCCAAATCTTTTTTAAATTCAGCTACACTACTCCACTTGACTACATATTGTGTCAACAATTTCCATAGCTTAACTTTGTATGGGCTTAAAAAAACAAAAAGCTCTGACATTTGTTTTAAATCTGCTACTTGCCAGTTTTGTGAAGTGTTCCCTACTCCTAGTCCTATTAACTTGTTCCACACCATATATAATTTTATAAACCTCTATTACATCTCCTCTCCTCCAAGTTGATGAGCCCCTATCCTGTTCAGTCTTTCTTCGTAAGGAAGCCGTTCCATTCCCTTTATTATTTTTGTTGAACTTCTCTGCACTTTTTCTAGTTCTTGTATCTGTTTTGAGAAAGAGCGACCAGATTGCATCATGGATCATTACAGAGGCATTATCTTCCCAGTTTTGATTTCCATTCCTTTCTGAATAATTCCTATTGTTCTATGTGCTCTTTTTGGCCACTGCTGCACACTGACCTGAAGATTTCAATGTATTGTCCACAATGACTCTAAGGTCCTATAACTTCTATTTATGGAACTTCTGAACACCAGACCTGATTGCAGTACTGGAGGATCAGAGTTCAATATCCCTGTAATAGTCATTAACAAATGTCTTTTTCATGTCCCAGAAATACAAGCCAAAGCTCCTACAAGGTGCACTAATTAAATGCATGATGTTAAATTAACCCTGTGGTTATGCTTTTAGTACATAAAATCATTTTGTAAATTTTGTAAATTGTATTTATCTCCTTTGCTAGATAAATACTCTACAAATACATATCTAGCATACTTATAATCCCTACCCCTCACTGCTTGGAATGCATTTTCATGTACTGTAGTTAATTCCAAAATTTAAGCCACTCAGAGACCCAGTCATAGCCTTAAACAACCCTTCCATTAGAACAGGAGAACATAACTTGGGATCTGGCGTGTCACAAACAGGTCTGATTTTCAGGATATCCACAATGAATATATAGATGAGAAATATTTGCATGCATTGCCTCCATTGTATGCAATATATATGTTGTGTATATTCAATGGAGTTGTCCTGAAAAACCAGACCTATTTGTAGCTCTCCAAGACCCCTGGCCTTAGAAGTTACTTCCACCTAACACAGTAACATAATAAATGATGACACATATAGTTCATCCAGTCTGCCCAGCAGATGTTTAGAGTTGTAAATGCCGCTCCTTGCAGGTTACCCCATCTTTTGTTTAGGGTTGTAAGTGTCTCTCTGTGAGTGTTACCTCCATGCAGAAATACTACATTAGAAGTTACCACAGGCTATCCCGGTTCACCTGTGTGTCTTCTCATCGATAACCTCATACTTTACATAATTTCACGCCCTTTAAAAATGATCAGATTCCATGCTTAGTGTCAGATTTTCTAATAAAATTCTTAGTTTCCATAAGCTTTTGTCACTGATCATTTTTTAGTAAAACATAGAAACAGACTAACATGAAGTCATCTCCAATTTAATTGCTATTTTTGCGCATCTGATACTGTATTGATATTGTTAAATAGTAACCTAGTAGATGATGGCCCATAAGGACCAATTGACCCATCTAGAATGCCTGAGTGTTCTGTCTACAATGCTCTAAACTAGGGTTATATCCCAGTCACCAGATGTACAAGCTTGACCACCTTCAGGGTATTGCTCCTTATCCAAGTCAGTTTTATCATCTGCCCTCTTTTATCCCCTACCAGTCTGGGTAGAGGAGGGTACAAGTTCCCATACTTAAACCAATGCCCAGACCCCTCAACCTTGTTCCGATCATTTTCCTCTGTATCTGTCTCAAGCATGCATCAGTTTGGTCACCATTTCTTCTGCTAGGTTTTTCCATTTATCTGTCACCCTCTCAGTAAAGACATATTTCTTCACGTTTCATCTGAGCCTCCGTCCAATTTCATATCATGACTCCTTGTTCTTTAATGTATTTTTCTACGGAAAATTGCACTTTCCTGTATTGTACTGTGTTACTACCATATATCGATAAGGAACCATGATTATAATTTTTAAAGGTCCCCTCTTTGCTCCTTACTGGCATCACAATGGCAGCGGATTGAATAACAGATGTACAGTAGAGATTTTAGGAGTAATTCTGAAAATATTAATGACTTGATATTTATTTTGCAGACAAATGCTGCAATAACAAATACATCCATTGTTTTTAACCAGTGGAAACATGCACTGTTGCTTCCACCCACAGGCCCGATTCACATTTTTGCCATTCCCAGGCAGAAGGAAGATAAACAATGGAGAAGAGCAGCCAGTGGAGTCTCATCGATTGCAGAGGTCATGCAATTGCACCAAAGATCTGTATTTGCCACATGTGATCTCTAATTATGCTTTCCTTTCAGTATACTCACCCCATCCTCACAGGCACAAAATCTCAGGAGATAAGAAATCGTCTTTTCCAGCAACTGTATTAGAAGGAAAGCAGATACAAATGTAAAAACACTGCTTTGTATAGCACACAATAATAATCTCAGTTAAAAGCACTCCACAGAATTTCATGGTTTCCATAAAACACATTAAATTACCTGATTCAGAAGGGATACATTTTCATTAACTGGGGGAGGCTGCAGTAACCTTCCAAATGAGTTGTACTATGGTTCCAACTACAAGCTTTTTTCGAAACCTTTAAAAGTCCATTTATTTTAGGACTTTTTACCTTATTTCAATTGTCATTCTATTTTATTCTATTTGATGTTTTATTGTTGTTTTTATGTGCTGTTTTATTTGATGTAATCTGTCTAGAACAGGTGTGCCGGTAATTGGGTGGAATATAAATTACCATAAATATCCTTTGGAATTCATTACCAGAGGATGTGGTTAGGGCAGTTAGTGTAGCTGGGTTTGAAAAAGGTTTGGACAAATTCCTGGAAGAGAAGGCCATAAACTGCTATTAATCAAATTGATTTGGGAATAGCCGCTGTTTATTACTGGCATCTGTAGCATGGGATTTTTTTTTACTGTTTGAATACTTGCCAGGTACTTGTATCCTGGACTGGCCTCTGTTGGAAACAGGATGCTGGGCTTGATGCACCCTCGGCTGACCCAGCATGGCAACTTCTTATGTTCTTAAATAAATAAATACATGTGCATACATCTCCCAGTTGCCTTGGTGGTTGACTTTTGAAGTCATCAGAACCCACCTTGGGACTGCGCTGCTCCTACCCCACACTCCTCCAGCAGCTGGCCCAGTACTGGGGAGGTTGCAGTACATCCACATACTTTTCTCCTACAACTCTACCCCCTGGCTCCCCTACCTTGACCTAATCCATTCTTCCAACTGCTGTCTCTCAGACTTCTCTACCTCAGTTCTTCTCCTCTCAGACCATCATCTGATAAATTTCACACTAAACAGGAATCCGTGGGTTATACATATTCTAAATAAATAAATACACTGTTCCCCCCTCACCAGCCTCATCCAGTCACCACCACTACCTACAGGCATCTCCAGGCTATCAGTCCCTGTACCCTCTCCATTACTCTCCCATTTTTCTTTTCTCCACTACATTATCTCGAGTCAGTTGATGGGGAAGTTTTCTTCTTACACTATGCTCTCTTCTGCTTTAGACACTCTTGCCCCTGCCGTTTCTCATCCTGTTAGGTGCACCAAATTCCAACCTTGGCTCACCTCCAGAGTTTGCTTCCTACATTTCTGTGTCCATTCTGCAGAACATTTCTGGCTAAAATTCCATGCCCATGCAGACTTCATTCTGACCTCCTTACATAGTTTCCTACTGCACTTCCTAAGCAAGACAACTAAGCCCACCTGACAAACTCTCTTGCATCCAACCGCCATCTCTTTGCCACACTCGATTCCCTTATGAAACTGCCTTAGATTCCTTAGACACCCTCTTCACTCTTTCCAGACTATGGCTGACTACTTCCATGATAAGGTCCACAAAATCAGTCTCGCGTTCACAACCAGGTCACCTCTATCTTCCCTTCCCTCACTTCATCCTTCTACCTTTCCTCTGACCCCCTGCCATCCTCAACCTTTTTGAAATCACAGTGGAGAAAACTGCCTATCATCTCTCCTCCAAACTTACGACTTGTTCCTCTGACCCCATTGCTACCCAGCTCAGCTCTACTCCCCCCTGCAGTCATCCCTTCCATCTGTCACTTTCCACTGCAATTGTTCCCACTGCATTCAAACATGCTGTGATCATACCACTCTTGAAAAAGCCCTCACTGAAGCCTACCTGCCCTATTGACTCTTGAAGTATTGATTTTATGTATAGGTACGTTTAATTATCTCTATTTATTTTGTGTATGTTATTTATATTGTTGTCCTTTTTAACTATTATAATTGGCTTGTAATGATTGCATTTTATGTTTTAACCTGTATATCACATAGAATTCTCAGGAAGACTATGCTATTCATAAGTGTAAATAAACTGTCATCCCATTTGCCTCCTCCTTCTGTTCACATCTGTTGTCTTGACTTTCTTTCATCTCAAGTCCTTCTTGATCTCCAGTCTGATTTTCCACAGAAACAACTCTTGCCAAAATCTCCAAAAAGCATAGGTCTTTACACAGTCCTTTTCCTGCTTGATCTGTCTGCTTCTTGATGCTTTTGATCACCACTTACTTGTTGATACTCTGTCCTCACTTGGATTTCTGGTCTCTGTCCTGTCTTGGTTCGTGATGTTGTTTTTATTAGTTTGTATGTTCCAAGTTAAGTAGTATTTTTCAGTCTTAGAATTTATAATTCTTTAGTGGATTTTCCTTTGTCACTGTCCCACTATAAACTGGTATGCCTCAGAGTTCTGTTCTGGATCTCTTCTCTCTCTATACCAAATCCTTTGATGCTCTGATCTCTTCCCATGGCTTTCAATACCATTTGTATGCAGATTATTCCAAGATTCACCAGAAACGTCATCAGGAATCCAGTCTCAAATCTCAGTGTGCTTTCCTGACATTGCTGTTTGGATGTCCCATCACCACCTTAAACTCAAAATGGCTGCGACATAACTCCTTATCTTTCCCCTTAAATTCACTTGCCCTCTTCTCCCTTTCTCTATTTTGGTGGACAATATGCTCATGCTCCCAGTCCCTTCATCTTTGATTCTCTTTCTTTACATAAATACAAAACACTCCGGAAATGTGTCATATTTTTCTCTGTAACACAACCAAAATCTGCCCCTTCCTTTCTGAACACACTACCAGAAACCTTATCCACTTTTTCATCACCTCCCACTTAGACTACTGCAACCTGCTCCTCACAGGTCTCCCAGTAAATCATTTCTCTCCCCTACAATCCATCCAAAATTCAGCCGCGCAGGTTATTCTTCACCAAAGTCGCTACACCCACATAACCTCTTCTCAAGACACTATATTGGCTCCCTATCCATTTCCACAAGCAGTTCAAGCTCCTCTTATTCACTTATTACAGTCTTCACTCTGTAGCTCTTCACTACCTCCTCTCTTATCTCTTCCTACACCACTCCTCGTGAACTCCGCTCATCACGCAAGTTACTCCTATCTATGCCCTTCTCCTCTACTGCCAATTCCCAACTCTGTGTTTTCCACTTGTCTGCAATACATGTTTGGACTAGACTTCCTGAGTTGGTGTGTCTTGCCTTATTTAAATCCAGTCTACAAGCCCACCTTTTTGAGGCAGCTTTTAAATCCTAACTGCTGATTATCTTGCTCACAGCCTTATTGGTTTTAACCATTTCATTAATAAATTAAATTCCCAAAGTCTTTTTTACCCTGTATGTTTGTCTTGATTAGATTGTAAACTCTGAGCAGAGTCTCTCTCTTGTGTGTCTGTACAGTGCACTGTAGCACTACAGAAGTGAAAAGTAATAGTAGTACTTAATAGGGATGTGCTTTGTTAAGCCCTATCGTCTCGGGCTTCGTTTCAGGCCCCCCCCGTGGGAAATTTCATATTTCCCGTGGTTTGGGTTTTTTTTTTCCAGTAGGTCCCGGTTTTCATGTTAGTGCGCACTATTGGGAGTAGTGCGTGCTAACTCCCGATAGTGTGCACTAACGGAGCAAAGTTAGCGTGCACTAACACGAAAGACAAATTTTTCGGAAATTTGTTTTTTTGTTCCCCCAAACCAAACCGAATGCACATCACTAGTACTTAACAATGAGTACCCAAATTCATCTTTATAAATAATCTAAGTGCCATCATTGAAACAAACAAATGCACATAGTATCCTTTTTATTCTTATTCATAGTCTGAATTACTATTTAAAATCAGCTTAATCAACGAAAAAATTGTAGAGAAACAACTCTTAATATGCTTTTCCCCAGTTACACTTTCCCAGTTATCTCCTTCCATCCATCTCAGACTAATAGAGTGCTATCAAAAGGAATCATTTCTGCAAATACTTCATTGTGCAGGATCTGAAATCTAACTTCTACTCAGTGTCTAGTATTTAGGAAAAAGAAGAAGAGGAGCTTCACAAACAAAAGTTAATCAATATTCTATTTTAGTCCTCAGAAAAAAAGGGGGCCCGGCATTTCAGTTCCCAAAGGAACCTCTGTTAAGGCTACAGTCAGTGGTCTCTTATTCCCCTTATGTGCCTGGCCTAAGGTCCTTGTAAAACAACATATCATTTGCATATACAGAAATAACAATCACTACTTCATAGGAGGCAACACACTGTCTGTAACCTTGCCAGAGGTTTCGTTGGGGAACTAAAACGTCGGACACTGTTTTTATGTGGGATAGTTACTTTTGCTGCATGAAACTTTTTTTTTTCCTTCTATCCTTTAACAGTCTTAATGCTCTCTCTTTCCTAGTCACCACAAGTGGCTGACCAATAGCCAGACTGTTTGACCAATCATGACAGTCCCTTTATTTGTGACCAACCCCTTCCTCCCAAGGCTGTTGGCTGTTCAAGGTGCTTAACTCTAAAAATCTACAGGTTAGTATGCATGTGATTGTACCCCTTCTACTCACTTATTGATGCACTCCTAGTACAACAGTGTTTACATAATTTACTAAAAATCATAACTGTGCTTTTAACAATGCTATATTTATATTGTGAAAAATCTTATGAAAGTAATTTGTTTGTTTGTTTTTTTTTATTAGATTTATTCCTGATGTACTTTGCAAATACATTTATATCAAATACACCAGATTATCAATAATATATATATATATTATATATATATATATATATATATATTATTGATATATATATCAATAATATATATATTAATATATATTGATATATATATCAATAATATATATATTACACACATATATATATATATATATGTGTGTGTGTGTGTGTGTGTATCTCAGGGCTTCCAAACCTTTAGCCAGTGACCCCATTTTAGTACTTCAAAATTCAAATGACCCAAGAGCACAACCAAAGACTAATTAGCAAGAGTACGGCCTCCCTCCAACAATTACTCCACTCTTACCCTACCCCTCATGACAGCTGATTCCTTCTTTTCACCTTCACCCTCTCCAGTCAATCCTTTCTCTCCAACTCCATCTCCTCTAGAGGATCTCCTCACCCAACCTCCGTCCCTCTAGCTGATCCCCTCTTTCATTTCATTTGCTCCTCTCACCTTCCCAGCTCATGCCCTGTCTCTCACTCCCTCCAGCCCGTTTCACATTCCCAGCTGATCCTCTCTCACCTCCAAGCCATTTTTATAACCTCCAACTGATCTTGTCATCTCCTTCATCTCATCATTCCCCATCCCTTCTCTCATTTCCCAGTTAACCTTCTCCTCTCCAATCTTTCTCTCACATCCCCCCCCCCCCCCCCCCCCCCCCCGAGCTGATTCCCTCTCATTCCCAGTCAATCTTATCATTTCCCCTCTTTCACCCTCCTCAGCCAATCTCTCTCTAGCTGACCTAAACATCCCCCTGGCCAGTGTCTTTGGGCCCTGGGCTAAAGGTGGACGACAACTGGTGGGAAGAAAGGGCAGGCTGACGACAGGGCAACATTTTTTCTCCTGGGTAGGTTCGGTGATGGGTGAGGAGAAAGGATCAGCGGCATCCCTCCCTTCCCTTCATGCCTGGACCCGAGTCTGAAGGTGATCTGCAAGCAGCAGCCGCATTAATAATGAAAGTCAGCGTGGGGGCCTGGGAACCAGTGCTGCAAGCTCACAGGCCCTGCAGTGATAATGATCCCCTTTCTTGCACAGGGCTTCCTGTTATCACACAAAGTCATCGAAGGGCAGGGCCACTGCAGGGCCTGTGAGTGCACGCTCACTCAAAAGGCCCCACAACCTCCTTGCACTATTAATGCTGCTGTGGGTGCCTGAACAGCACTGCGGTGTGAGGCACTTGTGACTCCTTGTAGGATACCAACCCCACAGTGTGGGAAGCCCTGGTGCATCTACATATAAACATATGCATATAAATAACTTTACATGCAGACTGGGCACAGAGCGTACCTTTACTTTTACTGTACACTGAGGTCTGGATGGACAGTGCAGAAAAACTTCAAGATGCATTCTAAGGATCGGTGAAATCACGACTCGGGAACACAGGTTGCAATGAAAGGATCCCCTGTAGCATGCATCATAAAATAGGAATGAAATCTCCTCCACCAAGCTTTCATACGCCTCTCAATGGTAACAAATGGTCATATGCTATTTTTCAAATAAGATGTAGGATTTGATATGAGACGCAAATAAGTGAGAAGAGGGATGGAAAAAGGCATTACAGATTTTTCCAAGTATCTTTTGGCAACTCGGGTAAGTATATTAGATTCATTTTCAAAGTCTTATATAATACTGAAACATAAAAATATAAAATTTAACAATCAAAATACAGACATAAAAGTGGGCAAAACAAGCAGCAGGTGTCCCAGGTAGCACTGAATCAGAGCTCTGCAGGCATTTATCTATCACAGAGAGCCCACCATGAAAAAGGACACAAGAGTACAAACTTTATAAAGGCTAGTGAAAGAACCAAGGGTTAATTCTTAATCAAAGGACAACACATCTTCCCACAAACCCAGGGGTGCAGCTGTAAAACAACACTGAATCCAAAGATAAAATCAAGTGAAAGGACACATGGTGATACCTGTAATTCCTGCATACAGATGAAGCCTGAGTCACAAGGCAGGACTTGCCTCTGTTCCTAAGGCGGTTTTGTTCTCTTGTTCTAAGGCCGGACAAAAAGCAGTGTACTGGGGAAAAGCTCTACTCTCCCGAATACCAAACCTACAATACTGCTGGCTGTCTCAAATAGGCAAATTAGCGCTGGGAGGATGGGAGCATTAGGCCACTCTAGCCCCAACACATTTTAAAATACTTCCAGGAAAGACGGGAGGATTGAGCCACTATAGGTCAGACATTCTTTTCTGAGAACTTGGTGGGTAAAGGTGGGGGACAATCAGGCTACTGCTGGCCTGTGGGTTTTTGTTAAACTTACCCAGCTATATTCAGTATATAATCAGTTAGGACTAAAGTGATACGGGCTAACATTAGATCTGCTCTTCACCCTGCCCAGACTTACCTGGCTAAGTTCAAGTCCTACCCCTGAAATGCCCTCAATCCGACTCTTTTCGTTAATGACTTGCCCCATTTGGCAGGTGGAAAATTCAAACTTGGGATTTGCCTAGACAAATGCAAACGTAGCCTGACAAATCCCTTTCAATATGGACCTCACAATGTATAACATGCCACAGCAATTCTTATACTATATTACACAATTCCACTAATCAGATTGACACAGCTAGATTTTATGCATATAAATGGCTTTGAAAATCAGGCCCTTTGTGCAACAAGAAAAAAACATTTAAATAGCTGAATCAATGATTATATTTTGGAAGACAGGCAATGTGACCCACGTAACCCTTATATGAGCGTTCCATTCATAATTCCAACTCGGTCGTAAAAATACCCAGTTGTAAATGAAAGTTGGTGACTAATAAATGATTGTAAAGTTCGCAGAGGGTAATTCTGATGTCATCAGACAGTTGGACAATGATTTTCCATTGATGGGAGCTTCTGCACAAATTGTGGTCAGTTTTAACTGTGCAGTAATTCAGTGTTTATGAATTTTCTCCTATAAACTGAACAGCTGCGAGCAACAGGTCACAGAATAGCCTCATGGCAGCTCCCTAAAGGTCTCATCTTCTCGGACTAACTTTATTGCTGGAGGATGCTTTCATTGTGTTTCTCTTAGGTAGCAACGTAATCACCCAAAAGAGATGTGCTTTCAGAAAGTGGAGCCAACAACAGGTACACATCTTTTATTCAAAAGAAGTATGAAGAGATAGCAAAAATAAATGTATCATCGCTTAAAGAAAGATGACCTAGCAAGAAGAGCAAAAGAAAAAAGACAAGAGCAAAGAAACAGGCAAGTTGATAGCTTTGAAGAGTCTTAACTAATACTGTTGCTTTAGTTTTTCCAGCTGTACAGTGCACAACACACTTCATACCTGCCATTTTCTGTTAAACAAGCATGCAATGTATCTGCCAAAGCTGTTGCGCGCTCTGTGTATTTAAGCAGCGAAGTACAGGCAATGTCACCCTCCTGGCTGTAGATTCTCTTGCTTCATCATGTCGTAGACTGGCTCTTACCTTTCCTGATCACAACGTTCCAAATTTTGGCTGCTGCATCTCTCACAAACTGGCCAGGAGAAAGCTGTGCTCTCGTCAACCCCGATGACTGTTCCTGAACATAAAGGACCCAATGTTTACCAAATTGCCATACAGTGTTCTGCCTATCCTGACCATTCTAATACTTTTTTTATTAGTCTTCATATCCACTGTAGCTGCATCTTGCATTTTTTAAAGTAATTTTCAGCGATCTGCATAAGGTTACAGTTTCTATGTACAAATAAAATACATGCAGACTTTATCCCACAGACTTTATCCTGAATTTTCAAAACAGACATAATATGCATGTCCCTGTTTGAAAATTAGCTGGCAGCACAAAACCCAGCACTGTATATATGCACATATTTACACAAGCACATTAGCGGGCGTAGATGTGTACAAGTAGATTTACGCCCATAGTTTTGAAAATTAAAAGTATGTGCGTAAATAGAATCTCTGCCTCCAACTCCACCCCCAGATTGCTTCTTTCTAGTGCACATAAATGTACAAATTGAATTACGTCCATTCGCACAACCCTCTCCCCCCCACCACCTCTGGGTAACTTTCAAAAGCCCATTTATGTGCATAAAATCACATATTATGCAAATACATTTTTTTGAACATCAGGTCCTACATATATTTTAAATTTGTTGACCAGGAAAACTAGATTAAGACAAACATCTAGTTTTCAACACAAGGAAGCAAAATGGACAATCTCTTGAATCAGAGTCCACTGCTCTCATCACTACACCACTCCTCCACAAAGCTTTTGCTTTGCCAGGGGCATCATCCATAGTACAGTGTACACACACATATACATTTACATAGCAAGGAATTCTGGCCACAGACTTCCCCTTGCTTTTGGCACATATTGAAGAGCTATGGGCAGGAAGAGAAGGTTATATAGAGTTTATGCCAGACAATTTGCTTGGCTGACCAGCACTCTGAGTACCAGCTGTATTTTCTGTGGGCATTGTTTTCATAAACCACAAGACAGGACAGGGATAGATGTAGCTATAAGTGAGGATATCAGCATTCCTTGGGAGCATGGCAAGTCAGGACACCATGTGCCTTCACCTACCTGAGAAGTCATTATCATTCGTTTTACAATCATTGTATTTATGTCCCATCGCCTAACGTTCTCGGGAAGACTTTGTAATTCATAATGATTACATATCCCAAGATACTGTACACTCCAGAATGTTCTACAGTAATAATAATAAAATATTTGTACATGTACTATAATTTAAAAAAAATCACTTAACATGTATTTTGCTTTTTTTTTTTTTTCTCACTGGGAGTGGAATAGCAGCCTAGTGGTTAGAGCAGAGGGCTGTAACCAGGGTTCAAATCCCACTGCTGCTCCTTGTGACCTTGGACAGGTGACTTCATCCTCCATTGCCTCAGGTACAAACAAATAGGGTCATTCTTTCTTGTGAGATGTGGCTGCATCGCGTGCAGTGTTATTAAAATTAGGGGAAGGGGAGGAGAGTGGGCGGGGTTATCGTCTGGCATTTTCACATTATCAGCGGCAGCACCATGGGAAATAACTACACCTTTTCCTGTGGTGCTGTGTGGGCGATAGTATGCAATGCAGCTCGGTGCCTACTATCGGCCCCCCCCCCCGTCCCGTCCCGTTTTTTTTTTTCACGAAACAACATATAGCAGAATGATGAATCTAGGGGTTACACTGTGAGGAAAATACCTCTAGTACCTGAATTAAATCCACTTTGAAGTGCCAAAAGGCAAAATATAAAAAAAATAAATGAACAAGTGATTATTATTGAGACTATTTCACAGCATGAAAAATAGTTCACAATAGCAGGATAAATATTCATCTTCCTGTCAGTCAGTAGTCATAACTAATTAAAATCAAATTAATGAAATAAATGAAACAAAATTTGAAGTTGGGGATTTTTATTTTCTCTAGCCCACAGTTATTAGCTTTTAATTAACTTATTTGTTTACACTTCTTCTATATTCCACCTATTCCATGCTAAGTGGATAATGAAATAAAAACATTAACAAACTGTATCACTCATTTCTTCAAGGTGCTGGGTGCCCCCGCCAGCATTTACATAAATTCTGACCTAAGATGGGGGTTGAAAGACTCAGGATCAGAACTGACAAATGCAATTTTCAGTCCTCTGGGCTCAGCTGGTAGAAGACATTCCCAATGCCGATCAGAAATGGCAAACACGCTGAATATTTCCAGGTAACATTCTGCTTGCCACGGCATTTTACACTGGCAGTTGACTTGTTTTAATGCAGTTTCTTGAACTAAACCCCACATGTTGGCCCCTACTTCTGCAGTGGACGCTCCAAGGAGCTCCAAATGTGGATTCTACCCGGCAGAACAGACCATACAAACCTTGCACGCAGCAAACTGAATTAGTCTGAGTTGTAGAATCCAGCTCATCTAGTTTGACCGGACCAGTCAGCTCGCTAAGGTCAACAGCAGCGGTACCGCACAAAAGAGGCTTTTGTAGTGACAGAACGGTGCGTTCAATACAAATAATCCTACCTGCCAAGAGAGACGTTTCAAATTATAGCAACAAGGAAAGGTTTGACTACAAAGACAAAACTCCATGGTGAAAGACTACATTTCCTGGCTGATGGCAATTCACATGCACAGTCTCTGGGCCAGGGCAGTTGGCAACATTATCATAGAGGGTCTTATGTACTGGGAACTTTTTGTTCTGGACTTTTGCATATTGTGATACCTGCAATTGGTCCAACATAAGAATTATCCAAAGATATTATGCATGAACTATTGAGGCTTCTCAAAAGGGAGCTATGGGGCCTCAGAATCTCATGCAAAACCTGCAAAGGAACTAAAAGGGCTTAAGCTTTTGATAACTAAGATTGACAGAGGATAAAGTGTGCCATGTTTTGTTATCCTCTCTACAAAAACATATATAGCAAATTTGTTCTTACCTGATAATTTTCTTTCCTTGAGTCCTGCTGCTAGACCAGTCCATTACACTTGGGTTTTCCCCATTCCTCAGCTGTCAAAGACAGAGGGCACACCTCCTCTATGACTTATTCTTGGATTAAGATGAGAGTTGCTGAAGACTCTTGCCAGTAGCCAATTGTTAAAGCAACTGGACAAGGACCCATTCTTACCCCTCCTCTCCCTCGAGAATGTTCCCCTCTCAGAGAGAGTGAAGAGGGGAGAGAAAAGAGGTCAAGAGAGAGAGAACTGGGCTTCGCCGTGGAACTCTGCTTATGACCCCTGTATTCCTGAGTGGGTCTTTGATTGGTCTTGCAGAACTCAAGGAAAGAAAATTATCAGTTTACAACAATTTTACCATCCTTTTCCTCCTGCTAGACCAGTCCATTCACTTGGGAGATATCAAGGCCAGGCGGGTGGCTGTCTTAAGCACTTGGGTTCTTCCTTCACCGACTTGTAGTGTTTTTGAACACAAGTGTCTGGATGAATGGTGTTGACCATATAGATTTCCCCTAGAGAGACCAGCGATGCTTTAGTCCAGAAGACACCTGCACTCTTCTTGAGTGTACAAGGAGCACCACTAGCACTTGTTTACAATTGAGTATATATGCCGAAAGGATGGCTTCTTTGATCCTTGATACTATTTTGGCTTTGGAGGCTGCTTCTCTTTTTCGTGGTCCCCTGAACATATAAATCTTAATATCATACAGCGCACGTCTATTAGGTGAAGGCTGTCATCCTTCCCCCTATATGTTTCTCTCCTGAATGTTGAGGGTGACTGTCTGATTCAGGTGAAACGGAGACACCACCTCTGTAAGGAATGAGGGCATGGGTTTGAAGGTGACTGAGTGAGGTGAGATTACTAAACAGGGCTCCCTGCATAAGAAGGCCTACAACTCTAAAATGCATCTGGTGGAACAGAGTGCTACCAAAAAGTTAGTTTTTAATGTAAGATCCTTAATGGATTCTTTTTCATGGGTCCAAAAGTTGCTCATACTAGTGCTTTAAGGATCAGGTTAAAATCACACTGAGGATCGCATCAGGTGCAGCTACCTGAACACCCTTAATGTGATCCCTGTAGCAGGATATGGCCGCCACCTACATCCTCAATGAACCGAGTGCTAAAGTTTTCTCCACGCATTTCTGCAAGAAGTCTAGTATTCACAAGATGTCCAATTTCATGGGAGCAACTCTATTCTCCTGGCAGTAAGCTTTGAATAGCCCCCAAACTGTAATGTAGGCTAATGAGGATGAGTTCTTATGAGCTTTCAGGCCAATTCAAAAAAGAATGCGAGAGAGCCGGCACTCTGTGTTGAGCATCCGCTCTCCCAATGCGCGCCCAACCACCTCTCCTGGGCACGCGATCCTATATTTAAATGAGGGGTTGTGCTAAAAGGAGGCGCTAGGGACGATTACGCGCTCCTAATGCCTCCTTAGCACAGGAGAAGTGGCTGTCAGTGGGTTCAGGAAACAGGTGCTCAATTTTACGCATGTCTGTTTTCTTGAACCCGCTGACAGCAATCGGTTAGGTAAACGGACACTGGTAAAATTGAGCGTCCGTTTTCCTAACTGGATCGGCCTGCGCACATTTAAAAAAAAATAATTTTAATTTTGTTTTTTACATTTTTGGTTCCTCTGACTTAATATCGCTAGGATATTAAGTCAGAGGGTGTACAGAAAAATAGTATTTTCTGTTTTTCTGTTCCCTTTTAAGGGCTGCTCATAAATTAACGTTACACATTTTACTATCAGAATCACGGGTGACTAACTAATAGCGCTCATCAACATGCACTTGATGTGATGAGCGCTATTAGTTTTAAGGGGGTTTGGCCGCGCATTTTCAAGGTGCTAAATCCCTTACAGTATAAGGGTTAATAGATACGCATGGAAAACATGCAGCCAAACCCGTATTAAACAGTGAGCATGACCGAGCGCACTTTACAGAATCAGCCCGTTTCAGCATGGTTGCCATTACCGCCTGGGAGAACGCTCTGCTTTGCAGCCGTGTCCTTTCAAGGGCCAGGCTGTAAGACAAAATGAAGATGGGTCTTCCAATGGTATTGGAGCCTACCAGAGCAACCCCTGATTCTAGGGACGTGCAGGAGGGTCTCCACTAGGTGCCTTATTAGGTCAATCAGGGGCTACCTATATTACTTCTGAGGGGCGAACTTCTATCCTCTAACTCCTTGCTTAACAGAGGCCAAAATAAGAATATGTACAAGAGCTTGCTCTTTGGCCAAAGGTGGATTAAGGCATCTATCCCACTGGATCCTGTCTATTTTAGTGCCTACCTTGGTGTAGGTTTGGGTCACTATTAAATCCACAGCCAATGGCCTCCATTGCTTCACTACCCCCTGGAATGCATCTCAGCCGAGCATTTCTTCTCTTGGGTCCAGCTTGTTCCTGCTAAGAAAGCCTGCTTGCATCCTTTCCTTTCCTGCAAAGTGAGAAGCTGACAGCTGGGACATGTTCTTCTTTGACCCAGCTGAGTATTCTACTTGCTTTCTTCATGTTGTAGTCGGAGCCCTCAAATGCTAGATAAGTCTCTAACCTTTGGGAGTCTTTAGGGCTTGGTTTCACCCAAATGCTTTACTAACTTTTCCAACTCTTCTCCAAATAGTAGTCTCTCCCTAAAGGGAAGCTTACACAGGTGTGATGTGAATACTGAGTCTGCCTCTCAATTATGGAGCCAAAGCAATCCTCTGGTTGCTGTGCTGGAGAAAATTGATCTAGAGGCCAGTCTAATTAGTTTGCACATTGAATCCGCTAAAAAGGGCACTGCTTACTTCAAGCATGCTGCTTCTTGACTCTCGGGCAACTGCTGAATCCAGTGTTAAGGCTGCCGAGCCACATAACCCAGATTGAGGCCTGGATTGCCTG
Source organism: Rhinatrema bivittatum (assembly GCF_901001135.1). Lineage (NCBI taxonomy): Eukaryota > Metazoa > Chordata > Amphibia > Gymnophiona > Rhinatrematidae > Rhinatrema > Rhinatrema bivittatum. The sequence continues at coordinate 622,957,215 of NC_042616.1, read as the reverse complement.
GCCCCTGTGGAGTAGGCCTGTTTAAGGACTGCCTCTTTCTTCTTGTCCTGAGAATCTTTTAAAGCTGTACCTCCCTCTATAGGGATGGTAGTTTTACGGGTCACTACCGACACCAGCTCGTCTACCTTTCGAATCTGCACTAACTTGGTTCTTCTCATCCTCAGGGTAGGATAAAACTATCCCATCACCCCGCATGCTCTAAGGGTGTCCCATTTGCCCAGGCCCATGCATTTCAGGGCTTCATACAAAGGAAAGGTCTTTGACTGCTTCCTTATCCCCATAGGATGGGGGTCATCTTCCTACCGAGCATAAGGAAGGCAGTCTGCCTTGGTGTTTGAAATAAATAGCCCTAACTCATCCGTTAACCAGCCCTCCTCTCTGAAGTAACAGTCATGGTGGGAGAAGCTTTCAGTCTCAGTATATCCCACAAGTGTTTATGAGCCCTACCTCTGACCTCCAAGGACCTCTGGGATCAGGGTTCTTGGGTCCACCACAGAACCTGGGGCATAATCCACATAAAACCCAGGGAAAAAAACCTATAAGATGGGCCCTAATGGGGTCTGGTCCAAGGTTCTGTTCTGGGCTTATCATCCACCCTGTTTCCCTGGGCCTATCCCGGAGCCCCTTTCTGCTAGGGAAGCTCCCAGACCTGAATACCTGAGGGCAGCCCTTCCTCCTCCAAAGGCGTGAGGACAGCAATGTCAGCTATTGTCCCAACTCCCTCCTGTGGCCCTTCTCCAGTTCAAGGGAGGTTCCTGTTGGGCCCTTCTTGAGAGGCTGAGTCTGGGCTGCTATCACAGGCTGGGCAGAAGGAGCCATCCAGCATTGGCACCTTTTTAGCTCCTCCGAAACAATACCTGCATCCTCAAAACATCTTTCAGCACCTTCTTCTCCCCAACCTGTCTCGCGGGCTTGCTTCCCTCACTGTGGCATGGTATACCATAATCCGCTGCTTCCTGCCTCTCCTAGGCTCCCCTTGTTACTCACCACCTCTGGGCAAGATCATTGTTGGCTGCTGGTGGTGGTAGCACTGCCTGCCATGGCCTGTGTGTGCTGATTTCCTCTTTCTTTGCTTTTTTTTTTTTTTAAAGCTTTATTCTCTACCTCTGCCTCTGGAGCCACAGACAGAGTTGCCAAGAACCCCCGGGAGTTGGGGAGCAGAGTAGAGAGAGAGAGAAAGAGAGACCTCAAGCTCTTATTTTTATTTTCTTTCAGTGGAGTCAGGTCCCCAAGGATCCTCTATTTCCTAAGGAGTGGGGATTCCCCCTAGGACTGGTGGTTAACTCTGGCCCTCAAAAGCCACAAACAAGTCAGGTTTACAAGATATCCACAATGAATATGCATGAGATAGATTTTCATAAAATGGAGGCAGTGCATGCAAATCTCTCTCATGCATATTCATTGTGGATATCCTGTGGCTCTCGAGAACTGAACACCCCTGTTATAGGGGGATCCTCAGTCCTGTAGGAGCATGGATCCACACCTAGGTGCCTGCGACCAGGGGAGGGCCCACCTGGGAGGCAGCTGCACTGGAGAAAGCAATCTCAAGAGCTTATTGCCCTGGGACATTAGTAGGCTCTACCAGGCTGGGGCTGCACCCTAACACTGGAAGCTCTTGATGAGTCTGTCTACACTTGTCCACAGCTCCAGGAGACAGAGATTACTGGCAAGGCCTATGACCACTCCTCTCTTATAGCCAAGAACGAGGACATAAAGGGGATGTGCCCTGTCTTCGGCAGCTGAGGAGCAGGGAAATTCCAAGTGTAAGCGACTGGTCTAGCAGAAGGAAAAGGAAGTTCTTCTTCAATTTGTTATACTAACTTTATAATTACTTGCTAGAAAATATCAGACTAGACATAATGCCACAGTGTAGGTTAATGAATGTTTAACAATGCAAGCTCTCAGGACTAGTGAAATCTCTTCCTCAGACAACATGCCACTCTTCAAGGTCACTATTAAGGCTTACCATTTTCCCTGAGCGCATCCTTAAAGTAGACCAAGCAAGGTAAGGAGAAAGCAAGTGCCTGGGTTACGGCACGATCCAGTACACAGGAAGCAGTGACACAAACTGGTACAACTCGTGGGCCTCCCAGACCGCCCTCAGGATTGGCCTGTAAGTCTGCACATGTGATGAACAACCACAGCTCCTGTTGTCCTGATGGGATAGTGCTCTTTGCCTAAGGTTTCAAATCAATAAAATAGAGATCAAATAATGATGTTTTTTTTTTTGCAAGCTGAAACCTAGCTTTGCTGTCTCTGTAGTGCATGCGTGAGCTGGATACTTGACTTGCAATGTCTGAAAGAGCTGAATCTGGTCAATGGTTTTAGTACTGTTCTTGAAGTTTAACTGCGCATGCGGGTTGTCATTGCACACACCCACCATTAACAGTGACACAAGTCTGTGGCACTCATCTGAGCCACTTCCTGCCTCCATGAAACCACTCTGCTTCTCTCAGCATACTAAGCACTTACTAGTCTCACTTTCTTACTTCATTTGGAGAAAAGTGACACTGCTCAAAACTAGTCTTTTTTTTTCAGCCTAACAAGCTCCTCCTGAAGGTTGTCTCTGCCTGTGCAGAAGCATATAACTTGTGCCTTTTGGGGCCATAATCAAAAGATCTAGGTACTTAACTTAAGGAGTTAGATGCCAAGCAACCTAATATGAGAATCTCCCCCACTGAGCACCTAAAAAATAGGCGGGAAGTCAGGGATGTAGGCTAGGTTCCTAGTGCCGATTTTCAGCATTAAGTACCTAGATGTAGATGTAGGGGCCTCAATTTTTTACACCTAAAGTTAGGAGCATTTTTATGCCAAAACTTGGGGAGCTAACAGGGTCATTTTTCAAATTGCGTTACATAGAAACATAACATAGAAACATAGAAATGATGGCAGAAAAAGACCAAACAGTCCATCCAGTCTGCCCAGCAAGCCTATGGTAGCATCTGCCACGCCATACAAGTGTCTACTGCGCCATACAAGTCACCCCCTTACTTAGTTTCCCAGACCGTCAAAGTCAGGGCCCTTTGTTGGTTGCTGTTTGGGTCCAATTCCCCAATTCCCCATTACCTCTTGCCATTGAAGCAGAGTGTAATGCTGGAGTTGCACCAACAGTATGCAGACTTATTGGTTTAGGGAAATAACCGCCATGCAGCAAGTTAACCCCATGCACTCTTCTCTTCATTCTCATCCTCTAGCCTTTAGGGATTCACAGGGTTGGTCCCATGCCCCTTTGAAATCTTTTACTGTTTTTGCCTTCACCACTTCCTCTAGAAGGGCATTCCAGGCTAATAGAAATGTTAGGGCCTTATCACAGGCATTAGGGCCCTAATACCCACGATAACGTCATAACGTCCGCGATAAATAATGCATCACGAGATGCACATGCAAACTTTAAAAGTTTTCCCAAATGGAAGGAGTTTTGGTGGAGCAAATTAAAATGAGAGGTACTTAGCGTTTCGTGCCATAGCGTAACGTACGTTATCGCAGGTTTTAATGCCGGAAATAACTACACCTTTTTTCCTGGCCTTATACTGTGCGTTATGCCTGAAATGGGATTTGCGCTAAAAATCACAAATGCCGTTTCGGGCAGGAGGGGGGGGGGGGGGAGAGGGGGAGGGGAGAGAGAGAGAGAGAGACTGTGGGGAGGCACACATATTAGGCAACTTTTTATACCACCGTAGGAGGAGCAACTAGTCACCCGGGGTGAGGGTTTGGTGGTGGCCTAGGTTTTGGAGGGCAGTTTTACATGCACAGTCAGAAGTATGAACAGCACAGTCCACATCAGTGAAGATCTGATGTGATTTGGAGCAATGAAAGTTACACAAAGAAGAGATTTTTACAATGTACGCTCGACCTAGTTTGATGTACTCTCTAGCTAGCTGCTATCAAGCTGTGCTGTTCGTACTTCTGACTGTGCATGTAGAACTGCCCCCCAAAACCTAGGTCACCACCAAAACCTCATCCTGAGTTACTAGTTGCCCCTCCTACAGTGGTATAAATAGTTTACTTATAAAGAGTCTCTCTCTCTCTCTCACTGACTCAAGATTGTGGCATCTTGAAAATTACCATAACCACGTCCCTTTTTTTTTTTTTTTTTATCACGGGTGCTATCTTTGCTATAGTTATAGCAAAATGATAAATCTAGGTCTAAGTTTGGCTGAAAATTCACCTAATTTTAGGTGACTAAAACTGAGGTGCCTAGATCAGGCGCTCTGCTTTCTTCCAATATCAGTATATTTGCCTTCCACCAGAGTCAAGTTTTTCTAAGGCACAGAAATCCAACTGCCAGGAAACTAGGGCCCTTGGAACATCCTAAGTATTTAGATGTGAGTTATGTATTCTTTGACCCAGATCAGTCAAGATGTTTTCCTGACACTAAAAATTAACCAGTTCTAGTCCAGTGGCAATTGGAAGTGTGAAGATGCTATAATTGTTATTATAGATCCAGGAATATCAATGCTTAGATTCCTATATATTTTTTCCCTTTTATATCTCTTATGTACAGCCCCTCCCCTACATAGGTTGTAGAATAATGAAGCCTACTAGATCATCAGGTTTGCAACTATGATATTTTTTGGTATTTTTTTTTTTTGTCTGGTGATTGGTTGATTATGTTTCCTTTATATTTATTATTTGTCTTGTGTGAAAATGAAAAATATAAATTAACAAAAAAAGTACCATTGCCTAAACATAGTGAAGAGCTGCTGTCCCGCATATGTTACAGCAAAATTAATTATCAAATGTTAAAATAAAAGACGCAAAAGGCTTCAGCACAGTTCTGTTGCTCTAGGTGTGTGTTCTTGCTGGTAGATTCTAGGATGTGTCCTCTCTCCAGCAGTGCAGTCTTTCAATAAAATCTAACATTTTATCCATGCCTTCTTTCATGAATCCTGTCTGCAGCTCTTCTTCAATGGCTACTCTACTTATTATCTGGTCTTGCACAAGGCAACTGCTTAAAAAAAACCAACCAAAAACTGCTGAGATGTAACTTACAGGTATCACATGCTAGTGACATCAGCGCTTTAGAAAGGGGAATCTGCATTAGTAAGGAGGATGAACAGACACAAGGAAACATGATCATAAGACGTCTGCTTGAGCCTTCCAATGTTTTGGGGCCAAAGGACAGAGCAGAATAGTAGGATTCAGCTTTTCTACAGGCAGTTTTAACATCAGTTACACATGACATATTTACCTTCTTTTTAATCACTTAATTTTTATTGAAAGAAACATTGCCACTAGAAGAGCCTTATCAGTCAAGCAAAAATACATCTAATTCATACATCTAAGAAATGTAACAGAATGCCACACTGAAATTTTATTTAATAATCTTTTACCAATTATCTTATCTTACAAATTATGTAGTTACCAGCCACCTATGCAACCCATGTCGTACATATATTTTTAAAACTTAGAAGAATTTTTTTTTTTGATAAGAAAAATGGTTCAATAAACATTTCAACTAATAGAGAAGACAAAAATCAATTTTGTAATTATTTCTGTTTGCTTAATCCAGGCAATGAAGATAAAACAGTAATGGAATTCAAAAAAGCATGGGATAAACGTAGAGTGGCAAAAGGCTGGCAATGAAGCAGTGAGCTAATTTGCATGGAACAGTGGCTACAATCTTAAACAGTAGCGATACGATTGCATTGGGCCTCCAAGAAAACACTGGGGGGTAACCTGCATGGCGTGGTGTTTACCAGCAGTGGAACTGCAGCAAGAAGGCTGAGGTGGCGTGCATGGAGGGACCATGGTTGAAACCCAAACTTCATGGGCATAGGGAAACCGTATTTTTTTTTCCCAAAGCTTGCTAGCTTTGATGGACTAGGGATTACCACTAAGTTTTATAAGAAGGCACAGAAGGAGGCCTGGCTGTTTGAGCATTGGTTTTTAATAAGTAAAACTAAAAATGGCAAGGCCCGACATGGCCTGATAGAGGCCATGACTGGAACAGATTTTGGACATGCTTTTGACAGAAATGGAGAGTGCCAGTCGGGAAGGGGATTAAGAAGTCAGGTAAAAAACATGGGGAAGGACGGAGTGGTACTGAGTTGCATCTGGGAATTTATATGTGTATCTACCCAGCGTGGACAAATTCCACCTGGGTAAGCCATTTTGGTCTTTAACTGCCATCATTTACCATGTTACTATGTAGGCCTGGATTTTTTTTTTTTTTTTTTAAACTATGAAGCTCTTCTCTCCTTTTCTTCATTGTGTTCACTGTGGCTAGACCCTTGACCCCAACCATTTCCACTAGATAATAAATACTATAAGTCATTCTACTCTGTTTAGAATATATATTTTACATTGCACAGGTCACCATACATTATGATCTATAAAGATGATGCAGAAATAAATGATCATAACTAGTGCTTTCTGCGAGCCTAAACCGCAGAAAGGAAGGGATCAAATGCAATTTTTATGCTGAACCGGGGGTGGGTTACTTCTCTCTCTCAGCACACCTGTGTGCTTTCCCTTAACAATTGCTTTTGGCAGTATGAGCCAGTTCGGTAATGTTCCTAGGTCTAACATCTTCCCTGCCTTCAAACAGCATCGTAAGCCTCCTTATCCAGAAGCAAGCAGATCTAGAATCCCAATAGTTCACCTGCTGTTCTTGCACCTGGAGGACCTCCGAGCCCCTACCCTTTCTAGATGCCACACAAATGTGTGCTCTGTAGCATAAGTGCTATGCCAAAGCAACTGCCTTCCTGCCGCCATCTGGCTCCCGTTAAGCAAAGGGAGGGCAGAGGTGATCTAACGCAAATTAGGGGGGGGGGGGCGTGGGGAGACAGGGAATAGCAGTTAGAGGGAAGGGATAGGGTAGGGATGGATGAGATGCTGGACTGAATCTAGAGGGGAAAGAAGGAAGGGATGAATGGGACAGGAGGGGAGAAGGACTGTAGGGAGTGAAGGCGGAGTACGAGAAAAAAGAAAGAGTGGAAGAAAAAAGAATGAGCAGTTGAAAAAGGGTTAAGAAAAATAATGAAAACAAAATAAAAAGTGATGCAGACATGCGCAAGAAAGGCTAGAAAATTATTGTATTCTTGTACACACTATGTAAATTGTATGCAAATTTATGTAAACGTGGCAAATTAAAAAGCTTGCCACAGAATTTTAAATTGCTTTCTACAGACTCTACCCCTGAGATGTCACAGAAAGCCAGAGCCCTTGAGCATAGTTGAACATAATGCAACCCTAGCACTACTGCTCATACACTGCACCTTTGACCAATTGGTTTTACGCATGTAGAACACAATTTTTATTACCTCAGTTATAAATGGCCTTTATTTAATCTGCCTGAGAAAGATTAATGCAGCTGCCATGACAGAATGGCCAGGGAGAGGAGAAAGTGTTACCTGTTTTTGATATAAAACTGTTGCACAAAAGCTGCAGCGATGACTTAAGCCAACAACCTGAAATGCAACCAAAGAATTAAAAAACAAAATTCAATTATGCAACAGATGCATTTCAAATATGTAAAGCTTATTAATAGCAGACAGGAAGCTGCATTAGCAGTGAAAGCACTACCTGAAGGATCTCCTTGAGGTGTTGCATGATCGGGGGTAAGTATAAATCAGACACCTGTACCGCTTCCTCCACCTCCACACACTCCTGATCAGAATGAGCACCAAGAACGTAGCAGAAGCTGGGAGGAGGGAGAGTCATCTTCACCTGCTACAACAGGAGAAAACAAAAATATATAAACATAGAGGTCCATATTCAGCTACTGTGTGGTTCAGCAAGTTACCGGATACACTCATCTGGCTAACTTAGCCAGGATATTCAGTGGCTTGGCAGTGCTGTTGAATATACCTAACTATCTTTAAAGCTAGCCAGATAAGTTTATCCGGCTAACTTTAGGACAGGTCAGCAGCACTATCAGCGTTTGCTGAATAAATTATTCCTCCCTGGAATGCCTCCTCTCCCCAACTTATTATCCGCCTAAATTCTAGCCAGATAACTACTACTCAAAGTGGCTGTAAATACCAGTTTTTCCATTAGATGGATATCTTTAAAGTTATCCATCTAAATGGCTTTTGAGTATGAACCCCATAAGAGCAAAAAGGAGGTAATCTATTCATACAGGACCGATGACAACCCAATGAACTTTTCCGGATTTAAGCAATGACTTGTGTGGCTGGCGTGGATCGTACCATCCAATAATCACAAATCTCAGTGAGCAATATACGATTGGGGAAGAGAAAGCACTTGTAATAGATGTTCTCTGTAGACATCAAGACGAATCAACCACGCAAGTGAGTGATGTCATTTGACAGTGCTGAGATGAAAAGCTCTCTCTCAGAGCACAGAAAGACTGAAAAGGTCTTCCCAAGCATGGACGGTTCTTCCCCCAGCTGTAGCCATGGTGAGAGGCTCCTCAGTCTTTGAAGCAAGCTGACCTTCAACTCTAAGGAGAGGAGAGTGGGACTGTACGACTAATTTGTCTTGCCATCTATGGAGAACATCAGTTACAGGTAAGCAACTTTGCCTTCTCAGAAGAGAAGCAGGAGAAGGATCAGCCACACAATTAAAGGTTTAAGGAATCAATTAAATAAGCTATTTAGACTGCCTGTCCAAAACTGCTGTCTTGATGTGAAACATTTTCTAGGAAGACCAGGTGGTAGCCTTACATATATGGAGGCAGAGCAAAGATGTGTTAAGGAAGCTGCTATAGCCCTGACTAGATGGGCTTTTACTTTTCTTTGGAGATGGAATCCTGATTGATTGTAGTAGAAGAAGATGCAAGCAGATACCCAAGTTAAAAGAGTTCTCCCTTAGTAAATGAAGAACACTGATTTATTGGGTTGAAAGTAATACAAATGTTGTGAAATTTTATATAGGAGCTTGCTTATTGTATATTGAATAACAGAGTTCTCCTGCAATATGAAGAGTATGCATGCCTTTATTGGCAAGCAGCCTTGGAAAGAACATTGGTAAGATGATAGATTGAGTTAAATGAAATTAAGAGACATTTTGTGGTATAAATTTTGGATGATTTCTCAAAACTATTCTGTTATAGAAAATCCAAGTATAGGAAGAGATGATATACCAAGGCTTGTAACTTGCTTACTCTCTAAGCCGATGTAACTACTATTAACAATAACACTTTCCGAGAGGAGTTTTGGATTTGCTTTGGCCAAAGTTCAAATGCAGTTTCATGAGTTAAGCCAGAACTTCATTTAGCTCCCAGGGTACAGAAGGATCTTTCATGACAAGTTTTTTTTTTTATATACATTTCAATTAATATATAAGCATAACTTGGAAAGAAAAGGAAGGAAGAAAACAACAATTTAAACATACAAATATGCATTATGCAATGAAAAAAAAGAAAAATATACATATCCTTAGACCACAATCTGAGAAGGGGTGGAAATACAAAGTTAAATATGGAGAAAGAGAAACAAACATATAAGGAAAAGGCAATAACATGTTATAAGGCTGCATTACAATTATGAACGCCACACATTAAACAGTCAAAGTATTTTTTTTGTCACGAAAAAAAGTGCAGTTGGTCAGAAGAAAAGAATTGATACCTAACTCCAACATATGTAACTATATTCTTGCATGGATATCTAAGCAGAAATGTAGCCCCAAAGGCCTAAACGTCCTGATGCATAGCAGGAAACAGCTTTCTTCTCTTCTGGATAGATTTTATATCTGGATATATCCAAATCCTCTTCCTGTAGAACAGGGACTGGGCTTTATGAAAATAAAGCTTCAAAATCATATTTAAATCCTGTTCAAACACAAAAGTAATCAGAAGAGTCTCTCTTTTTTCTGCTTCCATAGTGGAACTTTCTAACATGGTGGAGACATCTAAGGGACCAACTGAAACCAAAGGGTGCAGAAGAAGTTCTAGCTGTTTTCAGAGATGGTTAAAAATAAACTTTACCAATAGGAGGATAACCCTCAGTTGGTAGTCCCAAAACTTCAATAAAATATTTCTTTACAGTGTACTTAACAGAAATTGTCCTTTCCAAAAATCCTTGCAAACATTGTAGATTCAGATGCTTGGCACAGTTCTCAAGCTTTCAATTTTTCTATGAACCAGATTTTTATCTTGAATTAAGGTGGCATTAACATTCTGGATATCTTGCATTTTACTTTCCATTAAATCTACTTATTTTCCAATTCTTAGAATTTCTGACATTGAACCTCACATAAGTCAGAGACAGTTTTAACTAAAAGATGTTTATCAATGGCACAATTGGATATAGCACTGTCTACCTGCACCAATGAGGACCATTGTGAGTCCAGAGAGACTTCTACAGGTCTAATCAAAGGATCCAGAGGTTTACTCGGGATCCAAGAGTGTGGTCTTCACTGATTGGTTTGTGATACACTGCCTCCTGGCGATTCCTTCACTCCTCCAGGGTAGATGGAAGAAACTTTATTAAGAATATTCATGAACAAAAAAGAAAAGAAAAACTTTAAGATTAAAGTAAAGAAACCTAAATGGGAAAAACAAACAGCTTTTGACAGAGAAAGCAAACACACATCCTTTTATACTAGTGGATGGAAAAAGACTGAGAAGGCTCACATGGTGATGGCTGAGCAGGGTCACCCATGCATGCTTAGAATGACCACCTCAGTCTTTATGATCTCTGAAAGAACTATCTATCTCAGTTCCATTGGATCATGTCACCTACTTGTGTGGTTGATCCTTGTCCATGGAAAAACTGTTATGCATCGACCAGTAGAGAGACCTAGGGATGATAGTGTATGATGTCAAGGTAGCAAAAGAGTGTGATAAAGCATTGGCCAGAGCCAGCAGGATACTAGGGTGCATAGGGAGAGGCATAACCAGCAGGAAAAAAAGGGGGTAATTAATGCCTCTATGTAGGTCATTGTTGAGACCTCACCTAGAATACAGTGTCCAAAAAGATAAAGACAGGCTGGAGATGGTCCAGAGAAAGACTATCAAAATGGTGCAGAATCTGCTCCAAAAGGCATATAAGATGAGACTTTAGCAAGTGAAGAACCAAGGGGTAATATTTGAAATTAAGCTATTGATGCATTGTCAGACAAGATTTATAAAGGAGAATATATTTCAACTTCATACTTTTGCAGGTTCATGCTTCCCATGCCTCATTAATTCAATCTTTTATTGTGGCTAAGATAAATTACTGCAACATGCTAAACATGAGTCTCCTTAAAAGCAGTTTTCAAGATCCAGCTTATTCAGTACCTGGCAACATGCCTTCTTGCTGAGGTCAGATACTCAGACCACATAATACCAGTACTGAAACAGCCACATTGGTTTCAGGTTCATGAAATGGTACTTTTTAAAGTTATGACTATAGAATTTAAGTCCCACCAAAATTTGATACCTTCCTTTCTTGGAGACTGTTTATTAAGATATCAACCCAGGCATGCCTTTAAGACCTGCAAATGATGTACTATTAATGATTAATTAATAAATAAGAAAATCGTGCTGAAAGAAAATCTAGCAGATGGTCCGTGAATCAGGAATAAGCTAATCAACCAAATAACAGGATACAATCTTCCTTTAAGATGTGTACATAGCAATCTTTATTTGAAATTCAGTCCCCTGAAATGGGACCGTATTTCACATAGGCTGTATCAGGAGGGACGACTTACATCAGAAAACCTTTTAATTTTTTGCATAATCAAAGTGGACGGAAGTAAAAAAAAATGACGTAGAGCTCAAGAAGGATATAAAAAAGAAAGATGTAAAAAAAGAAACATATTGAAACCACCGGGGGGGGAGGGGACGGAGTTAGAGATGACATATGGTAGACGACAAGCACAGATCACAAGAGGGCAAGAAAATGAAAATATAAAAGTTAAAAAATAAGATCCAAAAAAATGAATAAACACCCGGAGAGGGAAGAATCAGAATTAGGGTAAATGGACAAAAAGCTAGAGCTCAAATGCAAATAGGGAACAAAGGCTAAAGGAAAACTGACCATTCAGTTTCCTTGTTGAAGCCAGTGGAGAAAAGAGAATTGAATTCAAAAATCAAATGTTTGCGGCATGTGAGAAGGGCTGAAAAATTAGCGCTACAAGGTGGAGGGGAAATAACTTGCAACGCAAAAAAAAAAAATGCAAGTCAGAAACGGAGTGATTTTTATCTACCAGTGAAGCTTCAACCTTGGAGGTACGGATATAAGAGCAGTGTTCGAAGATTCTCGTTTTTAGTTTGCGCGTAGATTTGTCAATGTAGATGAGGTCGCAGGGACAAAGGATGACATAAATAATTCCCATTGTGTCACAATGGGAAGTGTGTCGTAGGCGGTATTCTTTGCAAGTATTGGGATGTGTAAAAACAGAAAGACTGTAGGACATGGAGCAGGCTAAACAATGTCCGCAGGGGGAGCAACCCAAAAGTTGTCTATCTGTGTTATTGGGGAGTCCAAAAAAGACGACACTAACAAGTCCCAGAGATTCTTGTAGGTCTCGTTTCACCATCACATTTACTGCCGAGCGTGTGAGCCCTCTCAGTCTTTAATTCTCCAATTAGGTCTGGTAGATCCAGCGATTCGGGTAGCCCCTTTTCTAGAAACCCTACCAAATTCCAATCCTCAACACTCTTAGGAAGTCCCACAAGACTATTATTTTTTCTTGACCTGTTCTCAAGGTCCTCCAATCTCTCTCCTTGCTTGTCCACCATCTTTCCCAAAGAAACTATTTTGTTAGTGAGAGCAAGCACATCATGCTCAAGTGTGGAGACTCTCCCTTCCACCATTTCCAGCCTCGGACCAAATCTTTGTATTAAGTTTGGTAATTTGCTCGGAAATGGTGTTTAATCTACTGTCCAAAGTGGCTACTACCACTGTGGTTAGCTCAACGATTGCCTCGCTATTGGTGATAAGGTCTCTCTCTCATTCTCTGCATCACTGGCCATCTTTTTTACCAGGCCCTGCGGTTTTTCTCTCTCTTTTTCCCCCCCTTTCAAGGGCATAATCAAGGGTTATTTCTGCATGCATTTGTCAATAGACATAAGCTGATTTTACGAAGCCAGAAAATGGACCACTTAGACCCCACAGACAGACAATGCCACATAATAATTGGGGGATGGCACCCAGAGCCAGCACAAACACGTCTGTCCTAGCTCACCACAACACATGACCTCCCACTTACATAATCTCTTATGCTGTCTCATTTCTTGTAGCTTTACTAAAAGCTACCCGACCTAAATTACTCTCACTTATAATCTACCCAATTTAGTTTTTTCCCCGAATCATGCCTCCCTGTTAACTTAAAACCCCTTATCTGTATTTTGTGTGTGTCTTGTCTCTCTTAAGTAGACTCCAAGGAGCAAGAACTTTCTCTTATGTGTCCCTGTACAGTGCTCTGTACACCTGACATGAAGTATCAAATCATAAGAATATTAATAATGATTTATTCTATGTCCTTCCTGAAGGGCTAGTTTGTATGACAGCCACCCTCTACCCCTCCCCCCACACAAAATTCTTCTAGTACTAAAAAGGTCTTATCATTCATCTCTAGCACAAGTCACCTTGACTCACTGCAACTACACTGGTCCCCAGAAATACCAGATCTTCTTGGTTTAAAAAAGTAAAAGTGTTTCTTCTGGCAGTATTCTGACCAGAGCTCTGCAATAGGTTATTGGTCATACAGCATTCAATAGTGAAATTATCCCTAGAAGCAAAATCTATAACCTATGCAATATTCCATGTCTAGAGAGTTGGATCCAATTCTCCTTCTCAGGGCTTAACATAAGCCTCATGCATGTTCTATCGCATAACCATCAGCTCATTTCTTAGGAAAAGATTCTTGCTACTGCAAACAAAATGGATCCCAAAGCAACAAAGAAGAGATGCACACTAGAATTGTGTTTGGAAGAAGAGAAAGACGGTGTAGACAGAGATCATGTTATGGTGGAAAAGCAACCATATTTGATAATGAAACAAACATGAAAGATGAAGGGGAACAAGAGGGAACAGTTGAATATGACTTCAGGGTATCAGGCCTGAGAGAAAAGGAGGGCAGTGGTGCTATGCAGTTTGATGGAGAGGGGTGGAGATGGTAAGGAGGATGGAAACAAGATGAAAAGTTCAAGTTTTAACATGCAAAGTAGCATCAAAAACTATAAAGAAACAATTGAGACAAATCTGATAAAGGGAAAAAGATCAGGGGCACAGAAACAGATCTGGGCTACACTAGTGTAGACACAGTATGTGAATTCCAAGACTGGATGAGGTCACCAAGGAAAGGATACAAAGTGAAAATACAAAGCGTTTTATAATTGAATCTTGTGGGACATCCACAGAAAGGGGAAGTGGGAACATAAACCCCTTCCGAGTTCTCTATAGAGGGCTGCACTTTAAAGTGAGGAATCTTCCAGTAATGGGAGATCCAGGGGGTCTTGGTGTGAAATGTTTATTTTATATTCCGCTATTCAGCACTACAAAGCGGATTACATTCAGGTACTATAAATATGTGAGTGATGGAGGGGTTGTTCCCCCTAAGTGGATGGGCGAAACCTGGGACAATATATGATGCTGCCCATAAGCACTGGGGAGGAGTTTGCTAAGGAGTCTTTTGGAGTTCTTAAGGAGTCTAAGGAGGAGTTCTTGGTGTTTTTCTGGGAGCTTAGTAGGACATCAAAGCGTAGTGTTCCTGTCCTAGTATTCCAGATGTTATGTGTGGAAGAGGAAGAACTTTCCTGAAAGATGTGGAAGGGACCTTGGAACTTGTAATCACTAGAAGCAAGTGGGGATATTTGTCTTTGGGCCATCCTGTTTGTGAGTATTTTGAGAAGTTTCAAGAAGGATTTTATATTTTTCCTCTGGGGCTCAGAAGTGACAGACTTGTTGGGAGGAAGTGTGAGGTGCCTTGAAATTGTTGGGACTTAAGAAGCATAAGAAAGTTGCTTGCACCAGAGTGACTTTTAGAATTTCTGAAAGAGCTATGAGCTGTTTTCTGACTAATGGAATTTTTCTGGACTCTGCATTTTTGTTTTAAGACTGCCAAACATTTTCAGTAAATGTTCTCTTCTGTCTGGAGCATAATTTTGGTGTGGAATTTCTTTTCTTTTCTTTTTTTTTTTTTTGGGGGGGGGGTGTATTGTGAACTCTACTGGTGGTCTTGCAGGAATATTCCTCCCCATTCCACAGAACTGTTTTCTCCTCTCATTCTGTGCAAGCAGACTAAAACTCTGAAGAAGTGGGAAATATGGTCCCCTCCCCGAGAGGAAGGTTACAGGAATAAGGAGGACTCAATAAGAAACAGGTAGGAAGAGAACCAAGAGACAACAAAGTTATGTTGTCCAAGAAAGTGACATTTGCTGGGGAGTCAACAGCATCAATGACAAGAGCCAAATCAAGGAGAATAAGACTAGAGATATGACCTTGATATTTGGATAGGTCAGAAGCTAGGCTAGGAGAGGTCAAGCAGACAGTGAAAGCAAAGGAATATGAAGGTACAAGACAATTAGTAAATTGATTGATAAATGAGAAAACAGTCCATGTAATGCCTGGAGAGTGAGGCATAGTAAAGGAAGGGATTTTATTATTCTTTACAGTGGCACCTTAGAGAGAGATAGAGATGAACTAGATCATTGAAATACCTCCATGAGTCAAGTGGAAACTCGAGCAGTAGCAGCTTGGACACAGCCAGAGGCAAAAGGAGGCAGACTCTGGCTGTTCCTTAGGTGCACTTTATTTACAGTAAAAACAAAAAAAAAAAGGCAATTCAAATCAAACAATGCAGCACAGCTTAGCTCAAGTAATACACAGTTCTGAAAAGTCAACTCAGACAAACAACGTGGCTCACCTTAGCTTCAGGTAATACAGAGTCTTAGACATAACAGGTCTTAGCATACTGTAGGTCTTTGCTTGCTCCCTAGGGCCTCTCTAACTCTTCTGGGCCCTGCCAACTTATGTTAGGCTGAAGGTATTGTCCCTGGACCCAGAATCCCTTGTGGGGCTGATCCTTAAGGAAGACCCGGTTAGATCTCTGTGGCCAGTCCCTTAAGGTAGTTTGAGGGAGTTTCTGGCATACACCGTCACAGTCTTTCCCCACTTAATTCAAATTTTCTTTCCAAATGTATGCCATATGAGTAAATATTAACACATTACTACAAGGTTGCATAGAATTAGATCAGACAATGTCCTCAATGGCAATAGAAATAAAACAAAAAATAGGGACTATTTTCTTCCCTTTCTCCCTCATTTAAGCCCATACCCCAGAGAGCATACCCTTTACACCAGCCCTAAGGGATGGAGGAAAGTGACTTACAACACTATTCCCTAGCTTCGCTCTATCACTGGTAGTGACCACTTCAATAGCATCATCTTCCTTCCTCAGGTTCATTTCTATGGCACAATTGAGTCCTATTATTGTTGTAAGTGGGAAATCGCACTTGAAAATGAGCTTGTTGTGGTGAAACACAGATTTATGGCCTGAGCTATATTTTTGTCCTTTGCTCCTAAAATAATTCTTCTACTCCAATGGAAATCAATGAGACCACCAGTTTCCCACAAAATGACTCCCATCACAGTCCTGAAATGTGGCCACTACTGTCTCATGTAAATAAGGACTCTTGCCTATAACTACCAACAATTCTTATTATGTAAAGTGAAACCTACTTCCTAACAGATTGTGCAGAGTTTACATTAATTCAAATTACTACCAAAGGTACTCTTTTTAAAGTCTACAGGAATACATTTGGCCTCCTATCTTTGCCTCTCTAGCTCACATTTGCTTCAACACATAACCTGTAAACAGCCCAAGGTGTCTGCTAATGAGATTCTCCAAAACCTGAGAGGAAATGACTCAGCCAGGCACAGTTTTATTTTCACAAGAAAGCATAACTAACAAGAAATGCCTACAGCCACTAGCTTTCCTGCTAAATTTTTGTCAGGAGTTGGAGGAGGATCTGAAGAGGGAACAGGAAGTGCCTGAAAGGCAGAATATAAAACAAAGAAAAATAAAAAAAATAAGAGGAAGGAAGGACCTGGAGGGATCTCTGCAGATTACAGAGTCCTCTCTACCTTTACTGCTGTTAGTGTACTACTATTACTACCGTAGTACTACTGATGCTTGCTCTGGGACTTCTTCCAATATTTTATTTCTTGTGAGCCACAGTCTATTTTAATTCTCAGGCTTTTAGTCTTATATGAATTAAAAAAACATGCAGCTCTTATATAGCCACAGTTGGTTTGCCAATTTTCACTGATTACATGCCCCAGTGGCTCACAATACATGCACAGGTTATGTACACCAGTCTGGTGTCACGTGGATTTTGGTAAGGATCAGCACCGAAGATTCTTTAGAAGAAAACCCAGCAAAGGCTCCCACACATGAAATTTAACCATGTCTTGTTCCCGTGAGTCAAGGCTGGCGACATTACCTCCTTATTGTGTTTAATTAGGACAATTAACAGAAATGGCTCTTTCTTCCAAATGCATTTTCCGAGTTCTTGATTGTATACACAATCAGAGAATGGAGCAGTGAAAAGGAAAAAAAACACAATAAAATGCAATTTCGGTTACTCATAATTCTTGTTCAGTTGAACTGCTTTCGTGTAATGCATATTTTCCCCCAATAGAGAATCTTCAATCACAGCTACATTCATACATTCTGCAACATTATAATCCTGTTTTTATTTGTCTCCTGAAGGGCACATACATCTTCCTTCATTCTGTAACACAGCCAACAGACAAAAGTTCTTTTAGACATAGCAGGCGGGCTTATTAACAGTGGTAAAATCTGATGTTTCCACACAGTAACATATAAATAACAATTGTCAACTTACTAAAAAGCTGCTCATGTTTTTCCAGCAAGAAATCTCTCATAGTCAAAGCCTAGTCCTAATGTCGGTGGCATAAGATATGAACTGTGCTACAGAGTCAGTACCCAGCCTTGCACTGCAACAACTAAAACTGGCTGAGGAATACTTGAAAATCCAAATACAGGTCAATTTCTTTTCTCACTTGCTCAGTCTGGATGCTGTAGAAATTGGTCATTATGCCCATCCACAGACTAAATGGGCAAAAGGAGACAAATGGTCTGTCTACTGGACGGGGAGCCTCTCGCCTTTTGCCAAATTTCCCATGACGTACCGTTAAAAAGATCTCAGCGTGACCAAATAATGAGCTTACGAAGCAGCACTGTACAAGCCTAAGAACGGAAGAAGCTGGTTCACCAGCAACTTTACCAACACCACGAACAGCTCACAGGTTATAAAGACAAAACACAATCACTTACTTCTTCTCTGTCCTGGCTTTGACCATGGACTTTCAGAGGCACTGGTGGCGGCCACAAACTGTGTATCAGACTAAAAAGGCCTGGAGACCTGGAAGAAATAAACAGTTTCTTTTTTTTTTTTTTCTTTTGAAAGGATACATATCAGATTTCTTTTTATAAAGTAAAGCATGAAATTTAGGTTTGAATCTTAAAATGGTTAGGAATAAAACATTTAAATTGATTACAACTGGGGTCCATTTACAATAAGGTGCTCAGGTTTAAAGATATCCAGGTAAGAGACGTCAAGAAATCTATTTATTATAGAAAACACGTACCTTTTGGAAATTAAGGCAAGTGGACATCTGCTACATGCCCCCGCCCACTCCCCCAATGATGCCTTGATTTATGTGGACGTGTGTGCGCGTTATGGGGTGAGTTTTCAAAAGCACATACATATGTAGAACCCAATTTTACACCAAAGTAGGCAGAAGCGATTTCTCATGTACTTTTGTGTGTG